>NW_021610244.1:0-2253 GCF_004785775.1 Grammomys surdaster | reverse complement strand
CAAAACCAAAACCAAAACCAAAACCAAAACCAAAACCAAAACCAAAAAACAAACAAAAAAATGAAATCCACCTGCATCTGCCTCCCAAGTGCTGGGATTAAAGGCGTGCGCCACCACCGCCCGGCTGTTTACAGTTGTATTAAAGCACCAAACATAAGCTGGGCATGTGTCCCACATTCAGGAAGCGCTTGCTGAATAAATAATTACAGTGCCCAAAATAAGAAAAGTATTGTGTGCTTTGCTTTGTTTTCCTTCTAGAATGTGCCGAGAGCTTGTGGCTGGAACACTTCTCCATCTTTCCTTCCTGCTGGTGACTTGCTTGGTAAAGGCAGAAGCACACCCTCCTTGCATTCATCTTATCAAATTGACTTGATCTCTCTGCCTCAGCCAGAGACATCTGTTTGGAATTGCAAGCAAAACTGGCAGCACCTCACAAGCCTCAGCATCCTGCCTCGTCCAGCTTAAGCACCAAAGGCCTCTAGGGCCACCCTGTAAACCACTTCTCCACTGCTCGCTTTGGTGGGTGACCTTCTAAGACTACTGGGCACACTGGTAGTCTGAAACCTGAAGCCACTGTATGTTGTCCTGACAGCACTTTGATCTGGCTGCCCAGTTCACAACCCACACATCCTTCCAGAGACTGAGAGAGGCAGTGTGTCCCAGTCAGTCCTAAGACGGGTTCCCTCCCAGCAGTCTTTTCCAGTTTTACTTCCCCTTTGGGAACTGTTCCGCCCACGGGCTTCAGAAGTGGACCCCGTTCATTAGAACTATGTCAGTTTGGAGAAAAGCAACATTATGGAGGAGACAGAAGGTGCAGACACCGGCAGGTGGTGCTGGCTCCTTGAGGAACAGGTAGGAAACAGTCCAAGCACACTGTGGAGGAGGAGAGAGGACAGGCGATGGTCAAGGGGGACTTGGATATATCCTGGCCTTCCCAAATAGCACCTCCCAACAGTCCCCTGCTCGCCTCTGCAGAGGGGCTGTTCCCAAGCATCTCTGTCACCAAGTCATAGGACTAGCCTGCTGTGTTTCTGGGTTTTGTGGCTGCTGCGTAGCTCTTGCTCTGCAGGCTAACATTGTCACTGGGCTCAGCTTGGGTGGGTCTGGAGGCTGGCCCTAGTGATCGAATTAGTGGCTGCCGACTGGCTCTGACCAGTCACGTGATGGGAAAATGTTTATGTCTGCATAGGTTGGAAACAGAATGCCTTTCTTTTGGAAGGACATGTCCTTAATGAGAGAGGACAGCTCAAGAACCGAGAAACAGTGCATGGGGCCAGATTCTTTTTTTCCCCTTTGTCTTCTCTTATTTTGGAAAATGTTAATAAACAGGAAACCTGGAAGAAGAAAAGATGTGGGTGGTGAGCAATGGCACAGTTAGTCCAGGCTGATAAAAAGACTAGAGGACTGAATGACTCAGTTTACCTTTGCTCCTCCCCTCCCCAGTCCCTCCCTCTTTTAAAAATATATAGTGCATGTATTTAAATTTTTAAATTTTCATTTTTTTAGGGTTATCTGAGACAGGGTCTTTCTGTATAGATCAGCCTGTCTTGGAACTATGTAGATCAGGTTGTCCCAGAACTCAGAGATCCCCTTCCGTTGTCTCCTGAGTGCTGGGATTAAAGGTGGGTGCATCTTTACATTTACTTGTATATGTGTCTATCTGCTTGTCTGTGTGTGCGCCACTTGACTGCAGGTACCCAGGGAGGCCACAGATTCTGATCGTTCGATTCCCAGAACTGGATTTAGACTGTTGTGTGCCGCCCCAAGTGGATGCTGGGAACGGAACTGAGTCTTCTACAAAAGCAGCAAGTGCTTGTAAGCGCTGAGTGATTTCTCCAGCCCCATTGCTCGTTCTTTTAAAGGCAGAGCCTTCTGTAGCCCAGACTGGCCTCAAACTTACAAAGAAGTCAGAATTGGCCTTGAATTCCTGATCCTCCTACCTCAGCTGGCTGAGAACGTTGGGATCACTACAATGCCTGCCTACAAATGACTTTAAATTAGGGAGCTATTAGCTACTTGCTAATAACACTCTATAACAGGGCATCACTCTTTAAAAGGCCAGATCCCACAGCCTGAAGGGATCAAGCCTCCCTTAAGCTCTCTCTGGGAGAGACAGAACTGTGACTTTACAGTCTCAGTTTATAATACCTGGCTGCTCCATGCGCTTTGTTACAGACTCCATGCTGAAGTAAATTCTGTGTTCTGAGACTTCCCATCAGTTCTCACAAACTGTCTTACATTGCTGGAGGAAGT
>NW_021610243.1:0-1585 GCF_004785775.1 Grammomys surdaster | reverse complement strand
CGGCAACCTTCTTTTTCTTCTCTGGAACAGCCTCCATGGTTCCAGCCGGAAAAGGAGAGAAAGGTGGCGCATGCGCAGTCTCCTTCCCCTGATTTTATTAACCTCATGAATTCTGAGAATTTATATTTATTAATTGATGCAGACAATAGCATTACTATCTGGCAGAAATCAACTTAGCACACTGAGCCATTAAGAGGTACATTCCACCTTTAATGGATGAAATTGCCTATAGTTCATTTTCATAGCCGTAACCTCCCACTGCATCCAATTGTTCAAACATCCATCTCCCATGCAGCATTTGGAAGAGCTTATTGAAATTGTCTGGTGTTACCAGAGGAGTTATTGATCGATGCACAGTGCAACATCTCAGTTGCTCTAGCTCACTCCAGAGCTTCTCAGGGTTTCCTTCCTTTTATGCAGATGCATTGTCGGAGTTCACCGTGAGCGGAAAAAGAATGAAATGAGGTTGGGCCATAAATTGGAATTCCTTATTTTAGTGAGCTAATTGATTATTCAGCCATCTTCATTACCCTTGTAAGGTCTCTTGTGCACCTTTCCAACTCCCTTTCCTATAGCCCTCTGGGTGAATGTTAATTTCCCTTTTAATCCTACAACCTTTGTATATTTCTGGATGTCTCATAAACAGAACCCTGTGATACGATTTGTGATGTGTCTGGCATTTGCGTTGAACATGATGTTTGAGGTTCATTCATGTCAGAACGACATTTGTAATTCATTCTTCCCACTGTTGAAGGATACTTTGTTGTGTAAATACTATATTCTGTAATGCTGAGATGGCTCAGTGGGGAAAGGTACTTGCTGCATATGCCTGGAAACCTGAGTTCATACATAAGCATACCCAGAGAGAACTGTAAGGAAAATTGGATGAATCTATAACGATATTTAGAGATTTTGATGCTCTCCTCTTAACCACTCTTAGGGAAGGACATTAGGAAGGTGTGGAGACTCAAACACTATCCATCTACTCCATGAAATAGATAATCAGAGGACAATTAATTCATTGATATAGGGTTGAGGAAATAGCTCAGCCAGTGAAATGCTTTTCACAGAATCCTGAGTTCAATCCCAGAGCCAATGTAAAGAAACTGAATGTTCTTCCAATCCCAGTGTAGAAGAGACAGAGATAGATTGATTCCTGGAGTTAACTGTTCAGCTAGTATACTTGGCAAGTTTCAGGCCTGAAAGATGCTCTGTATCAAAAATAAAACAAAATGGATAATTTCTCATGAACTCAAGATTGACTCTTGTCTTCCCCAAGGATGCGCATACATGGACCCCTTATATCAACGGTCATGCACGCACATGTACATTCATACCCCCTGCTAATAGCTCTAACATTTAGCAGAATACACATCCTCTTCACTTTTACGTAGAACACTTGCCAAGATGAATTTTACTCTATAAAACCATTATCAATAAATTTCAATGTATTGGAATTATACACCCAATGTTTTTCCTCACACTTCAGCCCTGTGCCCTGGAGCATGACTTGGAATAATCAAGTCTCAGAGCTGTCTTCTTTAAATGTAATATGTACATGTGATACCTTTCTCAAAGGAAAATT
>NW_021610242.1:0-1012 GCF_004785775.1 Grammomys surdaster | reverse complement strand
CCCATGTCTTCTGGGAACCCTGGAAATCCAATCCACTCCAGGACTGAATTTGGAGCTCCCACTCTATTCTGTTCTGTCCAGTAAATTGACTGATCACTTGTTTTCCTAACCAATCACGTGTGATGGAAAATAATTTTTATCAAACATAAAGTCTGCATCCAGATGTTGGAGCATAGAAAAGAGTATCTGAAGGCAGAGCAGAAAAGAATCCCCCCAAATAAATTTTTAGACATTTGAGAATCCTCTCTTGAGAATTCCCTGTTTAGAAGTTTACCCCATTTTCAACAGAATCACTTACTCTTTACATAAAATTTTCCTGAGTTCTCCATATATTTTGAATACAAGCATTCTTTTTCTCTCTCCAGAGTTGGTAAAAATCAAGTCCTATCTTGAAGGATGCTGCTTTATCCAACTGATGGTGTCCTTATAGAAGCTTTCCTTTCTCATGAGGTACTATTTATCACTTGTAGTTTTGAGTGCCTGAGCTCTTTATGCTCTGTTCGAAAATTCTCCTGTTCCAATGAGTTAAAAGCTATTCCCCAACTACTCATCTAGCAGATCCAGTGCATCTGTCTTTATGTTGAAATCTTTGATCCATGAGCATCAGAGATTTTCCATCTTCTGATATCTTTGTTAATTGCTTAGTTCAAAGATGAGGTTTTTTATCATACAAGTCTTTTGCTGGTTGGTTTGATTTTTCCCAGGATATTTTATATTATTTGAAGCTATTATAAAAGGTATTGTTTCCTTGATTTCTTGGTTCAATTGCCATTTGAATATCAGAGATCTAGTGATTATTATTGTTTTTTATTTTCCTAGAATTGTCCAAGTGTTTATAAGCCGTAGGAGTTCCCTGGTGAACTTTCATTGGGTCACTTATGAATACTATCATATCATCTTCAAATAATAAAATATTCATTCACTCTTGAATCTACAGTTGTTCAATTTCCATGAGTTTATAGACTTTCTGTTGTCTGTCATATAGAGCTGTACAGAGTGGCGACCTTATAAA
>NW_021610241.1:0-1111 GCF_004785775.1 Grammomys surdaster | reverse complement strand
ATTAAATAAGATATATATTGAGATATATATTAAGATATATATTGATGTTATATTAATATATTTCATCCTATAGTGTATCATATACATAATATTATACCATATTTTATATGTATGGTACTATATATTATGCAATATAATTATAGTAATATGATATGCTGTATTAAGATATATGTTAATGTTATATTAATATATTATATCCTATTATATAGTGTGTCATATACATAATATTATACCATATTTTATATATATGGTACTATATATTACACTAGATACAATACCATATAATATAATCATATCAAAATATAATATTGATCATTATAATGATTGATATAATCAATATACAATTGATTATATCAATGTATAATATTGATCAATTTAATAATTATTAACATATTACAAGTCAATATTATATTCACATACTATATTGTTATATAATATACATTATATTATATAGGCTATAGAACATACATATAGATATTAATAGATGTGTATTCTTATCTATTGATTATAATGTCGCTGCCATGACTCACTATCTGCTTGCCTGATATAGGGGAGTATGGATTCCCTTCCTGTGTCAGTTGTAGAAGATGTCCGCCTTCCCAGAGATACCTCGTGATGTCATGTCCGTGATGTCACGTCCGTGATGTCACACCTGTGATGTCATACCCTTGATGTCACAGCATGATGTCATACCCATGATGTCATACTCGTGATGTCATACCCATGATGTCACAGCGTGATGTCATACCCATGATGTCATCCCCATGATGTCACGTCCGTGATGTCATACCCATGATGTCACATTCATGATGTCACATCCATGATTCTTACCATGTCAAACCCCTGATGTCATACCCGTGATGTCACACCCATGATGTCATACCCGTGATGTCACACTCATGATGTCATACCCATGATGTCATACCCATGATGTAATATCCACGATGTCACACCCATGATGTCATACCCATGATATCATACCCATGACGTCACACCTGTGATGTCACAACGTGTTTTCACAACATGATGTCACACCCGTGATGTCATTCCCATGATGTCACACTCATGATGTCACACTCATGATGTCATACCCATGATGTCACACTCATGA
>NW_021610240.1:0-2405 GCF_004785775.1 Grammomys surdaster | reverse complement strand
GAGAGAGAGAGAGAGAGAGAGAGAGAGAGAGAGAGGAAAAAAGAAATTCAAAATTCATATTCAACTACCTTTAGTATTAAGAACTCCTATTTTTGTTGCTGCCAAGAAAATTTTGCTCTGATTTTCTGTGGTGTTTAGATGCTTGGGAAAAAACACTCAGTTAATAAAGTTTTACATTACTTTCATAAGAACATTCTTAGTCTGAGTTGGCGTCTCTGAATGTGATCAAAATAGGAACACAGTGACACTTTGTTTTAGAGCCATCTGTGTAAAAGACAAACCCATGACTGAATGCATGACAGTCAAGGGCAAGCTTTGTCTTCATAGCCAGCCAGCACCTCCCAAATGACTCCTTGCAGTACCTTTGTGTACCACACAGCTATCTGTAATTCCTCTTAACAAGCACTTTACAAAATTGTTTCTGGGATGGTTTAGAATATATTATATTGAAAGCTGAGTGCAAAGCCTTAACAGAGAAGTAGTTTCAGTTGATTTTTACGGTCTTAACACCTTTAATCTGATATGTATTTCAACTAATGATCGAGGGGAACCTAGACAAGGATAAGAAAAAAGCTTCCTAGAGGACACTATCATTTCCATTTTAGGAAAAAGAACAAGAATTCCTGGGAGCAGAGACTGGAAAATATGTGGAGCAAAAGGAAGAAGATAAAGGAATAAAGAAAGGATAATGTGATCAAAGACCAGAAGTGGAAAAAGTGCACAGACCAGTCAGTGAGTTTCAGTCAGGGTTAGTTGGGATTTATCCTGACTGAATAGCAAGTCATACGTGGTTGAAAGTAGTAAAGGAAAATGGTGAGCTGCCCTTTAGGAGAAAGCAGTTTCACTGTATTTTGAACCCTCGAAAGAAATAATGCTGCAGATAAGGCGGCTAGATAAGTAGTTCATCGTAAAGGGATCCTGAATTGAAGACATACAATGCTTATAGAGAACCACGGAGAGATTTCATTAATGATCTTCTTAATAGAGTTTTGTTTGTTTGCTTCTGTGTTGTTATGCCCTTAAAGGTGAGATAAAAACATGATAAAATTCAGGCCAATCATTTTATAAATCATAGTCTGCTTTTTGTTTTCTTTTTGAAATTATAACATAATTACAATTCTCCCTTCCCTTTCATCCCTACAAGCCCACCCATATGTCCCTACCTTCTCTCTTTCAAATTCATGGCCTCCCTTATTTCATTAAATGCATTTATCATATGCATATACATATATATTCCTAAATATATCCTGATAATTAAAAATATTATTCATATGTATGTGTGTTTCCAGAGCTGACTATTTGATATTGAATAACCAATTAGTCTTTTTCTTTTTCAGGAATATTTTTCCTCTTCTCAGAACTGTTTAGTTGTCTATAGTTCCTATGTAGTTTGAGGGCTTGTGGGATTTTCCCTATCCATTTTGGTATGTCTATTGGTGTTATCCTTGGTCTTTGATCAACTTACATTTGGAAAGACGTGTTGGTTAGAATTATGGAAATAGGCATCCTTAAAAGCAATCTAAACATCTGTCCTTATGCCCATGGGTAAGTGTAGTCTTCACTCCTCATGGAGGAAACTTTGTAACAGACAGAAACCACTAGAGAAAACCATAATCAAATTGCAATATTGTGGAGCCTTGTTCCAATGGATACATCCACAAAGCAGTCCTGTACACAAGACTCAGAAAACATTGTAGAAGAGGAGGCAGAAAGATGGTAAAAGACAAAGTTCAGAGAGTTTGCTGTGAGACCGGGTCTCCTAGTAATGTCACAGTATAGTTTTGTTTTTATTCTTTGCTAATGTTAGAAACAGAGCAGAAACACTTCCAAAGGAGAAGTAAAGGAAGCATGTAGAAAAAAGTTCTGCAAAGAGGATATTGTCTTTGAGAATCATTCGTCAAATTAACAGATATTTGGATATAAGAGAATACAGTGTCTGAACTAAAGGTAGATAGCTTTTTTGAGAACAGAAAAGAGCAGGCAATAGGAAAGCAAAGAATAGACTTTATTCATGAGGCTGTGGGTTCAGACAGATTGGTCAAACATCTTCATCATTTTGAGTGTTACAAAGTTAATTTTTAAAGGAAATTCTTCTCTCATACAGTACATCCTGACCACAGTTTTCTCTCCCTTCTCATCTCCCATCCCCTCTCCTACCTCCCCCTTTCCTCAGTCCTCTCCCTCTCCATTTCCTTTACAGAAGAGAGCAGGCCTCCAAAAGACAAGAGTCAAACAAGACAAAATAAAATACACTAAGACAAGGCAAAAGCCCTCTTATAGAGGCTGGACAAGGCAACCAAAGAGGAGAAAAGGAGTCCCAAGAGCAGGCAAAAGAGTGAGAGATACACCTGGGCTCACTGTTAGGAGTCCCACAGAAACACCAAGCTAACATCCATGCATATGAA
>NW_021610239.1:0-1416 GCF_004785775.1 Grammomys surdaster | reverse complement strand
GCTATAACATAAGTATACGTATATAGTATATAATATATTATTATATTGCACATTATATATTGAATATGGTATATTACATATTTCTAAATGTTATTTATTACATAAATTATATAAATTGCATAGTGTGTCATGCATATTATATAATACATGAATTTTAAACGACATGTTGTATCATGTAAACTATATCACACATTATTCTATGTACATATTATTATATATATAACTTATATGACATATAGTATATATTAGTGTATGCATATATATTATATACATTGTACATATTCTATTTTACTATATTATATACTCTATATTATTTTATATACATACATATATGTATTAACTCGAAGGGCTGCTATGCCCTGGCTGAGATTTTCCATGTGCTGCTGTCTACTAAGTAACATT
The DNA here is from genome assembly GCF_004785775.1 of Grammomys surdaster. Classification (NCBI taxonomy): domain Eukaryota; kingdom Metazoa; phylum Chordata; class Mammalia; order Rodentia; family Muridae; genus Grammomys; species Grammomys surdaster. The sequence goes on along the minus strand of NW_021610239.1, from coordinate 1,014 downwards.
TGGCGGTTCCTATAGGATCAAAACATCCTCACTAATATATGGTGCCCCAGGAAGGGAATTTACTCTGGACATCCCAATGCCCCCCACTTGAGTTCCTGTTTTTTCCTGACTTTGATATGATATATTATTATATTATACATTATATATTGAATATAGTATATTATATATTTCTATATGTTATTAATTACATAAATTACATAAATTATATACTGTGTCATGCATATTACATATTACATGAATTTTAAATGACATAATGTATCATGTAAATTATATCACACATTATTCTATGTATATATTATATATATATAACATATATGACATATAGTATATATTATTGTATGCATATATTATTTACATTGTACATATTATATGTTACTATATTATATACTATATATCATTTTATATACATACATATATGTAGGACCCCGAAGGGCTGCTATGCCCTGGCTGAGATTTTAGGTGTGCTGCTGTCTACTAAGTAACATTCGGCGGTTCCTATAGGATCAAAGCATCGTGACTAATATATGGTGCCCCAGGAAGGGAATTTACACTGGACATCCCAATGCCCCCCAGTTGAGTTCCTGTTTTTTCCTGAGTTTGATATAATATATTACTATATGATACATTATATATTTAATAAAGTATATTATATATTTCTATATGTTATTTATTACATAAATTACATGAATTGCATACTGTGTCATGCATATTATATATTACATGAATTTTAAATGACATATTGTATCATGTAAATTATATCACACATTATTCTATGTATATATTGTTATATATATAACGTATATGACATATAGCATATATGGTGAATATGGATTACTCCTGTTCATTTATTTCTGAATTACTATTACCTGTGACTGATGACTATTGATAATTGAGCTTATTTTATTTCTGATTTTTTATTATCTATGAGAGATGAATATTGATTATTCATGTTCATTTATTTCTGCCTAACTACTATCTATGACTGAAGACTATTGATATTTCAGCATTATTTTT
>NW_021610238.1:0-1102 GCF_004785775.1 Grammomys surdaster | reverse complement strand
TGTGATATGCACTAAGTAGTCCAGCCATGGCCATGTGCACACTGGAGCAGCAGAGAACTTGGATCTCTCTCTGTCTAACAGGCTGGCTGCCCCTGCAGTGGCAATCTGTCAGTGAAAGCTGGAAGGTCCTGGGCAGCTGTCACTACTGAGTCCATACCCTCTGACGCAGGTTCTGGGTCAGTGCTACTCTCCACTGTGCTGAGAGAAGCTTCTCTGTGCACATCCAGAAGCTGTGGGGGAGGAGAGTGAACTCACGATTGTTGCCTCTGGCCTCCATATTGGTACTTTTGCACAAGTGCACAAGTGCACTAGTACTCACACATCCTAAAAGTGTGGAAACTGTAGAGTGTGTAAACCTACCACATGAAGAAAGTATCTTAACATCAGAATATTTTCAAAGTATTCTCTTGTAATTATATTTCTTTACAAGGTTTGTGGGGCTTCTCTTTCATTTTTGATTATATAGTTGTAGTATTCTTTTTGTTCTTTACTCAATCTATGTAATGACCTGTGAAATTGAGTAAACTTTGGAAAGGACTTTGTTTCCATTGAATTTCTTTATTGTTTCTCTTCCATATTTCATACTTGCTGAGACGTATTCCACCTTTCTTGCTTTATATTTGGTGTACATATCATTACTTACCCATATTCCATTTATTTTATTTCATATACGTTGATTAGAAATGTGTAGTTGGATGCAGCGACAGGCAAATGTCTGAGTTAGAGGAACCTCTGTGGTCTACACAGAGAGTTCCAGTGCAGGCAGGAGTATACATAGACACCTTGTCTTGAAAAATCAAAACAGAAAGAAAGGAAGAAACAATGTGCTGTTTGTGATCAAAGTGCAGAAAATGTGTCTGCAGAATACAAATGGGTCATCTCTGTCATATCCCCTGCCCCCGAGGCTCAGGAGCCATCATGAGAAGGAAAGCCTGATCAAGTGTTTACAGTAGTCAGTTTTCCTTCATTCACTTAAAGAATTATTGTTATTTTCTATGTTTTCATCTTCAATGTTTATTTTTTATTATCAGTTGATATTCGCACATATGTATGAGCACCATGTCATGCAATGCTGGCAGAAGCCAGAGAGACATCTGAGCCC
>NW_021610237.1:0-1037 GCF_004785775.1 Grammomys surdaster | reverse complement strand
CCCCCTCTCCCTCCCCCTCCCTCCCCACCCTCCCCATGCTCTCCCTCCCCACCCTCTCCACCCTCTCCCTCCCGACCCTCTCCCTCCCCCCTCTCCTTCCCCCCTCTCTCTCCCCCCTCTCCCCCTCTCCCTACCCCCTCCCTCTCTCCTACTCTGACTACAAAGTTGACTTCTGACCTCCACTCATACACTACAGCACACAAACTTACCCAAAATACCACATAATACATACATTCATACATACATACATACATAGTACATAAATATATACATACATACATACAAATATACATACACACATACACACACCAAGAATAAATAATTCTCAAAAAAGAAAGAATAATAGCATCTGAATTCATCTGACCCAACCCATATACCCACCGCTAGGGGAATATGCTTAGCAGCCTGTGCCCCTGGGTACGTGTGCAATTGTGTCTGTGGGCATGTGTAATGAGAATATTATGAAAATCCAAGTCTATCCAGAACTGAAAAGCTAGAATCCCTGTAACCATTTGACATCCTCTATTCCTGCCTTCCTTTGAAAAGAAAAGAGAAAAAAAAAGATTCCAGGGCTAGAGTTAAGAGTTAAGCAGTTAAGAGTACATGCTGCTATTGCAGAGGACCAGAGTTCAGTTCCCAGAACCCATGTTGTGTCTTATAACCACCTGTAACTCCAGTTCCAGGGGATGTAGCAACCTATTCTGGCCTCTGCAGGTACCAGGCCTGTGTGCGGTGCCCTCACATACATGCAAACAATATGCTCACACACATAAAATAAAAACAAATACTCTTTTTTAATGCAGAAGTTTTGTGTCTGAATAAATTTTTTTAATAAATAAATAAATTGATTTTCAGCCAAACAAGGGAAAGAAAATGACCAAAACACAGTTGAGCTATAAAAATCCATTAGGGAAATGGATTGAGTTGAGGATGTAGCTTAGTAGTATAATGCATGCTTTTCATTGCAAAACCAAGGGTTCAATCCCCCCAAAAATGAGGAAAGAAAGGAAGAGAGAGGAAAGGGAAGGAAAGGGAAG
>NW_021610236.1:0-3378 GCF_004785775.1 Grammomys surdaster | reverse complement strand
TGGACTTTTGTTTATTGCCTTGCTTGTTCTTTGACTATTTGTGTTTATTGTCTTGCTTGTTCCTTGACTATATGCATCTATTGTATTGCTAGTTCTTCAACTTAGAACTGACCTTAATACTTGCATGTAATTAAAATGGTATAAAAGCAAAAAGGAGGAGGGGGGATGGAATAGGGGGTTTCTGGGGGGAGAGGGAATGGGGAAAGGGGGATAACATCTGAAATGTAAATAAACAAAATACCCAGTTAAAAAGAAAAAATGAATAAAAAAGGAAAAAAAGAAAGTTTAGATGTTTTCTTGGTGGTCTTCAAAATGATCTATAGCTACTTTTAGTACCCTCATGGTTTCTGAGTACACCATGTGCATGCATGATTAGAGCTTTTCTGATAGAGTACAAACTGTTTTCTGTGTTTTTAAAATTTTCTCTTCCATGTATACCCTATGACACACATTTTCTCTTCAATGCTAGTTGCATGAACAAATGAATATATATATATTTGTTGTTGTTGGTTCATAAAACATATGGCATCATTGATATGTTTTGGCTTTAAAATTAAATGTCAAATACTTTAAATAGATTTAAGAATTTTCTGAAATGTCCTTTAAAAACTGGTTTTCAAGCTAGGAAACTCTTGAGATGGGATCAATTCTCATTAAATTTGGAGTTGCTTAGAGATAAAGGAAGGAGGGAGAGCATAAAAAGTTAATTAAGGAAACAAGAATTCATGGAACTGTTTTGTCATCCCTGAAATTGCAAACAGAATTGAAAATGCACTCTTTCTAATGGCCTCGTGTATGTTCTTCTCACTCATATACAGTTCCATTAAACTGTCATCTCTCATCTCAGGGATGTGTTTCCACAATGAAGGCTGGGACAGCTTTATGTGAAACATGTATCCAGATTCATGTCTTGAACAAGAACCTCTCAAATTTTTATCTTGCATCAACAAGAATGAAAAAGTATAGGCTATGTTTGCATATTGACACTAGCTAACCTAAACTGTAATATGGGTAGTTGTTGCAATAAGAATTAAGTCATTTATTTCTTTTTGAGGATACCAATTTGCTTGGGCTCTGTGTAGGAAAGGAGGAAGGAAGTGTACCACACCTCTCATAAGCAGACATTTGTGAAAACGTTACTGAGATTGTGGCTATTCCAACGTGAAGCTTGTGTGTATCTTGTACTCTGATTCAGATATATATTTTTTGACTTTGAAATTGATTGACTGTTAAGGAAAGAGGGCAAATTGTTTTCCTTTGTTTTTCATACTAGAAATAAGAGCCAGAAGCTCACATACAAATGGGTGTTCACTTTTGGAGAGGAAAACAGCTAAGGTTTTTCAGGCAGAAAAATTGTGCTTAAAAGGAAAAATACACCCTTGAGGAAGTTATTACTTTTGGATCTGCACATGACATCTCCACACTGGACTTGGTAACAGAATCTACCCTGTATGGGCTTTATAAAGTTGTTAAATGTGTGTTTTTGTTACATTTTATTTATTTATGTGTAGGCATGTATGTGTAGGCATGTATGTGTATGTTTGTGGGTTCAAACATGACATAAAATGCAATTAGAAGTCAGAGAAAAATGTCAAGGGTAGATTCTTTCCTGCTATCATGCATCCTCTGTACATTGAATTCAAGTCATCCAATGTGGAGCAAGCATCTTTACCTTACATCGTTTAAAGAACTGGGTTCTTAAATGTGTCTTAAGCTAGTGATAGGAAGAGGTGATTCATTTCTTTTTCTAAAATATACGTATGCCAGCACAGTTGGTGCCTATTAGGATGAGGCAATATCACTGAGTAGTCAAGACGAAAGTCCAGATGTCATAATCTCAGTTCTGATCTATGTGCCTTTCAACAAGTTTCTGAATCTTTATTTTTGTTTTAATCTGCGTATTTGGCAGGACTATTTGAAAGCCTTAAATTCTAGAATTATGAATATAGCAATGGAATGTTAATAAGGAATACAATTAATAATAACAGTATTTCATATTTAACTCAGCCAAGTTTAGAAAGTGTGAAGTCTTCAATTTTACAAGGAGGAGTAAGATGATAAATAGAGATTATGTCATTCATGATAACATTCATGGTTCATGAATTCATGATTCTCATTCATGATAACATGGTGCAGAACGTAAAAATTTTAGAAACTCTATATTAGTATTTAAGTTCTAGCTTCACAGAGGAAGATGGCTGATAATCCCAAACTATTTACGTAACTGTTAGGTATTCATTCTATTTATTTAGACTGAGTGTACCTTTAAGAGAATTCATACTTAAAGCTAAATCAGTATGCTTTATTTAACACCTAATACTCCAAATCCTGTATTTTATTCAGTTGTGTGTTATTTTACTGAAAAACCTTTAGTAGAATAATCTATCCTTCCAAGCAAGGAAAACGATGTGAGCTGAGTTTGTACAGCACTGTATCTATGACTAATGTGAGACTTAGCATGGGGGCTGGTCTAGAAGGAACAGAGGGCCTAGGGGAGTGCACAGAGTTTGAAGGTAGATAAAGAACATATTGTCAAGTATCTTGAGTACTCAGAAAAAATACATAATATCATTCTGCAGAGAAAGTGTAGTCATTATAATTTTTTAGGAAGAGCATAGGATATAAATAGCACCTTTTTTTTTTCCCTGAAATAAATCTGGCAGTGAAATTTAGGATAAATTGGAAGTGAAAGAGTTGATACAAGAAACATGGTTAAATAAGACAGGTTTAGCAGCATATGGATTTAGAAGGGATTCTAGCCACATTATCTGTTATCTTTCAAGTCCTAGTCATCTTTATACCCATGTACACACACATCATACAATAGATGCATGCTAATCTGTTAATATAAAATGCAATTATTAAGACTTATTTATTTTATGTGTATGAGAGCTTTACCCTTATAGGTCAGAAGAGGATGATGTATCCTTTGGAACTGGCGTTAAATTCATTGCGAGCCACCTGGTTTGTTACTGGGAACTGAAGCAGGATCCTCTGTAAGAGCCACAAGTGTTTCTAACTGCTAAGCCATCTCTTCAGCCCTGGTATAAAAACTTAACTATTGATTAAGTGTTAGTATTACAAGGGAGAGGTAAATGAGACCTAATCTCATGATTTCAAATCTGTCAAATTAAAACATAACAACGGCATAAATAGATCTAGTTGTAAGATAAGCTGAGCAGGGGAAAATTGGTCTTAATACATTTCGAAGACTTACAGAAGAAATGGTAGATGATGATGGTGATGATGGTGATGATGGTGATGATGGTCTACTGAATCAAATAGAAACATGTCAGCATATGCCCTTAAAGAAAAAAGGAAAGTTTTATTTTGTTCTGGGACAGACCTTTATGTGTCATGAAGGGCAAGGGTTCCAAC
>NW_021610235.1:0-2152 GCF_004785775.1 Grammomys surdaster | reverse complement strand
TCATAGATAATAGTAAATCAGAAATAAAAGAACAGGAATAATCAATACTCACGACTCGTGGATAACAGTAAAGCAGAAATAAATGATCATGAAGAACCAATGGTCATCATTCATATTTAATAGGAAATCATAAATAAATAAAGCTGAAGAATCAATAGTCATCAGTCATAGATAATAGTAAGTCAGAAAAAAATGACCAGGAATAATCATTATTGACCATTCGTGGATAATAATAAATCAGAAATAAATGAACATGAATAATCAATAGTCATCAGTCATAGTTCATGGGAAATCAGAAGGAAATAAATCTGAAATATCAGACAGATAATAGTAAGTCAGAAATAAATTAACATGAATAATCAATATTCAGCATTCGTAGATAATAGTAAATCAGATATAAATGAACATGAATAATCAATATTTATCAGTCATAGTTCATGTGATATCTAAAATAAATAGAGATGAAATATCAATAATCTTCAGTCATAGATAATAGGAATTCAGAAATAAATGAACAGGGATAATCACTATTCAGCGTTTGTGGATAATAGTACATCAGAAATAAATGAACATGAATAATCAATAGTCATCAGTCATAGTTCATTGAATATCAGAAATAAATAAAGCTGATATATCGATAGTCATCAGTCATAGATAATAGTAAATGAGAAATAAATGAACCGGAATAATCAATATTCACCATTCGTGGATAAAAGTAATTCAGAAGTACATGAACATGAATAACCAATAGTCATTAGTTATAGAAAATAGTAAGTAAGAATAAATCAACATGATTAATCAATATTCACCATGCATAGATAATAGTAAATAAGAATTAAATGAACATTAATGATGAATAGTCATCAGTCATAGTTCATGGCACATGATAAATGAATAATGCTGAAATATCAATAGTCATCAGCATAGAAAATAGTAAGGCAGAAATAAATGAACAGGAATAATAAATATTCACGTTCGTGGATAATAGTTAATCAGAAACAAATGAACAGGAATAATCAATAGTCATCAGTCATACTTAATAGTCAATCACAAATATATAAAGCTGAGATAACAATAGTCATCATTCATAGATAATAGTAAGTCTGAAATAAATGAACAGAAATAATCTATATTCACCATTCATGAATAACTGTTAATCAGATATAAATGAACATGAATAATCAATAGTAATCTGTCATATTTCATAATAAACCAGAAATAAATAAAGCTGAAGTATCAATACTCATCAGTCAAAGATAATAGTAAGTCAGAAATAATGAACATGAATAATCACTATTCACCATTCGTGGATAATAGTAAACCTGGAATAAATGAACATGAATAATCAATAGTCATTACTATTAGTTCATGGAAAATCAGAAATAAATAAAGCTGAAGAATCAACAGTCACCAGTCATAGATAATAATAAGTCAGATATAAGTGAACAAGAATAATCAATATTCATCAATCGTTGATAATAGAAAATCAGAAACAAATGATCATGAAAAATCAATATTCACCATTCGTGCATAATGGTAAATCTGAAAAAATCTACATGAATAATCAATATTCGTCTTTCAGAGTTCATGGGAAGTCAGAAATATATGAAGCTGAAATATCAATAGGCATCAGGCATAGAAAAATCTATGCCTGAAATAAATGAATATGAATAATCAATATATACCAGACTTCCCATGAACTCTGAAAGACGAATATTGATTATTCATGTAGATTTTTTCAGATTTACCATTTTGCACGAATGGTGAATATTAATTTTTCATGATCATTTGTTTCTGATTTTCTATTATCAACGATTGATGAATATTGATTATTCTTGTTCACTTATATCTGACTTATTATTATCTATGACTGATGACTGTTGATTCTTCAGCTTTATTTATTTCTGATTTTCCATGAACTAATAGTAATGACTATTGATTATTCATGTTCATTTATTCCAGGTTTACTATTATCCACGAATGGTGAATAGTGATTATTCATGTTCATTATTTCTGACTTACTATTATCTTTGACTGATGAGTATTGATATTTCAGCTTTATTTATTTCTGATTTATTATGAAATATGACAGATAACTAATGATTATTCATGTTCATTTATATCTGATTAACAGTTATTCACGAATGGTGAA
>NW_021610234.1:0-3295 GCF_004785775.1 Grammomys surdaster | reverse complement strand
ATCATCACCACCACCTCAGTGAATACTGCCAGTGTGTCGAGTTCTGCTTGAAGCATTTTTACAAACGTCATCTTTAAATCTGCAGCAGTTCCTGGAGCTAAGCAGGGCATTGGTCCCACATAACAGATCAGGTACCATAGCAACTCACTGACTCACCTGAGGTCACAGAGTTAGTATTTGTTTAGAACTGAAACCCAGGTCTAACTCCATTGTCTGTGCTCTAACTCAATCCTGCCTTTGTTTTCCTTCTCTATCCTTCACAAGGGGCATACATAGTAGGTGTTTAAGAAAACTGTTTTGATGATTTTTTTTTAAATGTTCAGCCTCATTTCATTTTTCTTGGGAGGGGATTCAAAGGCTCTCCATGGAGTCAATAGGCCAGAAAAGAAACCCTAGAGTATTCTGCAATGTGCTAAATTAAGAGAAGAATGATAAAAATACACATCTCTACAGCTTTCTTTTCACCGGTACTTGGAGGGGGGCTCCATCTGCCGTGCTGGGTGGGGAAGTTTGCCACAGTGGTTTGTATACTTGTTTTATGAACTTTCCCCCATGAGCCTCTATAATCTAGCATATGAAACTTGTTTCCCAGTAGGACTTACCTTTATGAATATCTGAGAATTCTTCCCGGAGAAGATTAAATTGTTTAGTTCAATATTTAATCTGTTACTTCCTTTCTAAGGACACCTTGTGGACTTTGCCATGCACCTGGTGATAGTGGGGATATTGATCAATCATAAACAAAACAAAAGAGGAATGGCCAGTACAACCTTTCTCATCCCCACCTTATAATTAAATTTTGATCTGGGATGCTTTTGATTAATCTCGTTCGTGAGTGTGTGAATTCCTGCCTGCCAAGTTTCTGAAGTTGCCGGCCTTCGGTCTCTGGTGGATGGCTCTGCTAAAGCACACTATGATTGCGTTTTTATGGTTTTCAGATATTTAATAGCTCCTTCCTGTCATTTTCTGAATGACTGAGTACTGCTCGGCCCTATGGGAGCAGCGCGGCATCCGAGTGCCGGGAGGATGACTGAGGTCCGTGTACTTGACTGATTGTCTTAGTCTTAATTGTTCTCTTAATTAGCTGCAGTAGCAACGGCATCTGGGGAGAGATCACGGTATTGGTAAACAGCTCCACCCTGGAGCTCAGGGTAATGTCTTTTGGAATCCTGACAGCCAGCGGCTCCTGTGCCTGTCTTTCTTCGGTGACAGGGACTTGCCAAATTGGCAGCCCCTGAGGCCCATGTGCTTCTCTTGTGATCTGTCACTCTGCACGTCCCCACCCAGAAGCAGGTCTCCAACTGTTTGTCCTTAAACAAAATAAATTTTAGTATGCTCAAAGCTGAATCCAATCAGCTGGATGGACGCACATGGAAACAAAAGGACTGGGCTCCGGATGTGCTCGGCTTCAGCAAGGCACTCAGCCTGTGGGTGAACGAGCTGAGAGGCCTCGGGGTGGGCGGGGCTGCACCCAGGGTGGGCGGGGCTGCAGCCTAGGAGGAGCTGCTTCCTCTGTGCCTCAGAAGGTGTTCTCTAGGGAGGAGACCCTGATGGGCTAAGCAGGCTGGCCTTTGGGGTGTGGCATGGATCCAAAACCTGAATCACCTCTTCTTATGATCATCTACCAGGGATCGCTATCTCCTTTATATTTCTCCGCTGTGCTGTCATGTGGAGGCACAGCATTCCTTCCCGGGAAAGGGGAGAGTATATTTAGTCAGAGGAAGTTGGAACCTGAAGAGTCAACAGTTCAACTTGTTTCTCTTTGTATGTGTATCGCAGTACATTACTGTCCTGGAACCTAGCTGAGGTATTTTAGAGTCGATGGAACGGACCCAAGCTTCAATTTATGTCCAGTAAGAAAAGCGGTATATGGGTGCCAGGTTACCGTCTTAGCACTTAATAAATACCCCCAAATCCTACGTAAAGCAATACAAAATCAGTATGGAGATAAGATCTTGAAAACGAGATTAATCAATTTTCTGTGTTTTTCAAGAAAATAAAGAATCTACTGGCATAAGGTTCAAGGACACAGAAGTCAGACAAATCTCAGAAAAACTTGTGTGGGAGTCCTCTTTAACATGAACAAGAAGTCCCACCCACTCATAAGCATGAAAATTAGGTAAAATGCTACTGCTAACCTTGCTTTGAAAAATAAAACAGGGTTTATATAATTATCATCCAAAGCTCTCATGACCACATGTGTATTTTCAAAGCTTTGGGGGAAAAAAAGCAACGCAGCTCAGATGTGCTGGCATTTCGCATGTGTGATGCTGTAATGGCGCTTCCCTTCTGTGGCTCCTCCAGAAAACTCTCTTATCCTTGATTTCACGGCTTTGCCTTCCCTCTCTCTCTCTCTCTCTCTCTCTCTCTCTCTCTCTCTCTCTCTCTCTCACACACACACACACACACACACACACACACACACACAACCAAAAAACAAAACCCTTCACTATTTTAGAGGCTGCTCCTAGAGCCTGAACTAGGAGGGTGTTTCCAGAAAGGCAGTAGATCTGTAGCATGAAGGCTTGCAGGTGTGCATCACCACCCTCGGGACCAGACTGAAAAGGGGAGCATAGCTTTTTGTTACAATGTAACAGGTATGGTTACTCTGATGTTCCCATGTTATCCCAACATGGAGATAACTGCCTTCTAGAAGATTGAAGGGTTGAAAGTAACCCTTCCCCTGGGGGCTCAGCTATCTTTAGTAGCATCTCAAGCTCAACCTTCAGCTTTCTGTGATTGGCTGCATTTCATGATGGCAGACTGCTTACCTGTGTGACCTATTTTGGTATAGTAGCCAAACCCTTGTTATCTTGTCTTTGGGGACAAGGGGAAAGTCATAGATTTTGGTAATAAGAAAATGGCACATAGATACCTAAACATCATTGGTGGAAAGAAAAGCATTAAGAGCAATGACGCTCATTAGAAACCCCAGTCCAGTTGTTGTTGAGGTGAATGCAGCCTCCTAAGCAGGGCTTGCTGTTGCAGCTTCATGTTGGCACTTGCTTGAACATCTGCCCCAGTGCCATGCCCTGTCTCCAGTGTGCTACAGAGGGTGTGGATTCCTGCTGTGCTTCACAGTCCACCACCCTTTCTCCTGCTCTAGCCCAGAAACTAAACTAGGAAAAGTGAACCCGTTCAATAATGGGCATCCACCCATGCTTGGGGGTGGAGGAGGGAGACAGGGAGAGAGAGAGGAGGAGAGAGGGAAAGGGATAGAAAAAGAAGGAGAAAGGGAGAGAGAAGAAGAGAAAGAGAGGGGTGTGTGAGGGAGAAGGAGAGGGAAAGGGAGAGG
>NW_021610233.1:0-1257 GCF_004785775.1 Grammomys surdaster | reverse complement strand
TAAATTTAATGTTATATAGATCTCTGTTTGTTGTAAACAAAAGAGTTTAATCAAAAAACATGACCCGAAGATAAACTTGGAAGATGTTTAATTTTGTAGTGAGATTCCTATGTTGTACATCCTTTACTTCTGAAACATGTGTCTTAAGTACTGGGCAAGGAACCCTTTCTGTTTAATGACAGTTTGTATCATAATAAATGTTATATATGTAAGCATTGAGATATGTATTTCTAATTGTGTTATACAATTATCCTGCTTTTAATTTCTCAAAGTTCTGAAAGAGTCATAAAGTCACAGGGTCATATATTTTCATGTTTCTGTTATACAGAATCAGTGTTGGGATTCTGAATGGTTAAAGTCAGAGCAGAATCAGTGCACAGTGAAATTATTTGGTTATTTTACTCATTACTTTATAGTTTATGTAAGTAGTTAATAGAAAGTTTCTATCTGATGTCAGACTTTTGCTGTACTTCAGAATTTCTATATACATGTACCTCTCTCTGGTAGGAGTCTGAAAACTCCAATGTAAAGAACCTTCTTAGGGCTTTGGAGTCCCAGTTAAACAGATGCATACTGTGCACAGGATGAATTGCCACCACCTGTGATGAAAGATGACAGGCCTTATTCATAAGAAAGATTACCTAGCTTAACCACTTGGAGTTTTTTGTTTGAGTCTCTAGTCCTCTGATGTAATGATTCATGAACATGCTGTATTACTTAGGCTACTAGTAATTTGCGTTTTTGCTACTGTTTTAAACTGTGTTCTGAGATTTTTTCTTTAGTTTTGAAACATACCTATAGGAAAGCTCTCAAATAGAGAAATACAATGAAGAATAATGGCTTCATTTGACTCTCAGGCAGCAGTTATCACTCCCTAAACCACCCTTGTTACCTAAACACCATGGTGGGGAATTTAAGACTTAGGGCCTTGTCCATACTTTGTAAGTGCTCTACCACTGAGCTATTCTCAGCCCCACTGTGTCTTAAAAGTTGTATATAATTAGGATTACTATGTAACTGTAGTAATATACCAAGAGATTGCTTAATTAATTACAATGTATCATTTTTAAAATCAGAGGCTGAGCATACTAAGTACTCTTACACAAGACTAGACTTTGGTTTCTAGCACATACTTTTTTGTGGCTCATAGCTGCCTGTAACTCCAGCTTCTAGGGATTTGACACCCTCTTCTGACCTCAGCAGTTATCCATGCTCAAGTGCCCAATCCTGTTGGGGTCTAGGCGTCACCTCACCAAT
>NW_021610232.1:0-7749 GCF_004785775.1 Grammomys surdaster | reverse complement strand
ACAACTATTTCCTATGTGTCTAAATGAAACAAGTCAGTGTCACACAAAACACCATGAATGATCCACTATTCTTTTAAATAAATGTAGAATTTTGGAAGACAAGATAGGATTATGTGTTAATGCTCAGCTAATCTCTGTCATACTTGTTACAGCACAGAATTCGTGTGTTAATTTCTTGAGTTAACAGAAAAAGAGGAAGGTAAAGGTATTCTCAGAACTAAATAATAACTAAAATCAAATGTGTAACATGGCTATTCAAAACGTGCCTTTGATCTCCACTGTGGTAATCTTACATTTTGTGTCTTTACCTGTCCATACAATGTGTTGAAACTTCTGCTGACTCTTGGCTAATATTCCAAGTTTTCTTTAAATTCCAAGATTCTCTCTTCATCTATTTAGGGACCAATCTCCAGAGAAAAAAGAAAACTTGTTGATGCATTGAAATTGTTTAGATCATTGTTTTTTGCAGTAAACAGAAGAGCCAACTAAACCAGCCCTATTATCTTGGATGGATGTAAAAAGAAGTAGTGATTAACCTTTTCTTCTTTTCCATTTATGATAGCTTTTTTTATAGTAAGTTATACACTTGAGGGAAACATTATAAAGCATGTTCATTACATTTTCAAATGACACAAAGTTGGTAGGGTCAATTCATAGAAATATGATTGAACCAAAGTGCAAGTTTAATTTTCTGGGCTGAAACTATGCTGTAAAAATGAGTATCATACAGAAGAAGATGAAAACTAGGCAATTGTAAAGTATTTTCTGTGATGAGAGGGCTACCGGTCTGTATACTACTTTATTTCCACTCTCCCCATCATCCATGAGTAATGCATATTCAGCTATGTAATAGTTTCCTTGTCCCATTTACAAAAAGGGTAATCAATATGGTCACAGAGAAATCAATACAAATTATGGGATAGAATTTTCCTAGGAAAGCTTGTTTCCTCTTTGTCTTCCTTCTTAGGTTTGTTTTGTTGTGGTAAAACACCACGACAGAAATCAACTCATAGATGGGAGGTTGTATATTTTAATTAGTTAATTAATTAACACCCATAATGCTGTCTTCAGGATCCTCCCTCACCAAGTACCTTCCTCATTTCCCCCTTCTCTTCATTTCTAACATTGTGGGCAACTCCTGGGTATCTGCCCGTAACCTGGTGCAAGTCTCTGCTGGATTAGACACATCCTCTCCCACTGAGACCAGACAAGCCTTCTGATACATATGTTCTGAGTGTTAGGGGTTTGGTCCAGTCCTTTTGTGCTCTTTGGTTAGTACATCAGTCTCTGAGACCTCCCAGGAGTCCAGGATAGTTGACACAGTTTGTCTTCCTGTGAGATTGACATCCACATCAGAGCCTTCAATCCTTTCCCCAACTCTTCCGTAAGGGTTTCCATCCTCTGTTGAATGGTTGGCTGTGGGTGCCTGCATCTGTTTCTGCCAGCTGCCTGGTAGAATCTCTTAGAGATTAGCTAGGCTAACGTCCTGTCTGTAAGCATAACGGAATCTCTAGAAAGTATCGGAGATCTAAGATGGGGTAGGCTCCCAGTAATCAATATGGTGAATGTATTTTAGTATACAGTTCACAGATCATATTCCTTCCCTAAGGAACCGAAGGAAACAGCAGAAGCAGAGGCCGTTGAGTAATTCTGCTTCATGGCTTGCTCTCCATGGCTTGTCAGTTATGTTTCTTGTGTAATACAGGACCATTTGTCTATTAACATGCACAATTGGTACAACTCTACAACTCACAATAGGTGTTAGGAACATCAGGCACTACTCAAAATAGGCTGAGCTCATTCACATCAATAATTAATTAAGAAAAAGTCTTAATTAAGGAAATGTCATACTGAAGGAAAGAAAATAGACATTTGATGTGTATGGAGAGAGGGAAGTGGGTGGGGTGAGGGTTGGAGGGGGGAATTGAGATTGAGTTTAAGAGGGCAGGAAGGGAAAAGGGATATTAGTAGGGGACCATCTCTGGGACAAGCCAGAGATAGCCTCTAGTGGCTCCTGGGAGAATATGAGAGTGACCCTAGATGATAATCCTAGCAGTGGGTGATATGGATCCCAAAGTAGCAAACTCCTGTAGCCATGCAGGTCTTCCAGTGAAGAGAGGGAAACACTAATTCACCCACAAAAACTTTTGACATAAAATTTGCCCTGCTTACAAGATGTGAAGGAGTAAATACAGAACAGAAAAATAGGAGGCGGGGTAATGGGATAAGTGGTTGGGTGGGGGTGGGAATCGGAGAGGAGATAACATTGAAAGGTAAATAAATAAAATATCCAATAAAAAAACAGATAATGAGTCTGGCAATTGTAATCAAGCAGTCAAGACCTTTTGTCAACAATTTATTATGGGGATTTCATATAATCTTCAAGGACAAGGTATTGTGGAAGAGGCCCATGGAACTTTAAAAAGATTGGTGAGATGTACTGTTCCTGAGACAAAGTATATGTCAACCTGTCAGCTTGCTGAGTGCTCTGACAACAGTGACTGGGAAGCTTTATTGGACATATATTCCTGACCCACCTTTCTTGACTATATCTCAGACGGGACAAGCTGCCTTGTCTCATATTTTAGACCTTTTGGGATAGAGAACCTAAAAGAGAAATTATAGTCTTTCTTGTATTCTCCTTAAAGGTGACCAGCTATTATGATTCAATCATGTACTGGTCTAGAAATCAATCCAATATGGGAAATGACAGATTATTTTCGGGAGACTGGACCTGGACTTTGTCAGAGACATATTTGGAAGTTAGTTGAAGCTCACTATGATGTTAAAATAGCAAGAGATAAAGTTGGGACAGGTTCTGTATTTCAAACAAGGGTTAGTGCATGTTTTAGGGCTCTTCTAATTTGTCAAACTAAAATTGGTTTTGTCTCTTCTACAGTATTTATTGTAAGTTGCATTGACTGTATAATTTCCAATTATGTTAGTGTGTTGAAACCTTGCATGTCTATTTCAGGTATCTATCAACCAGCTTCCGTCTTACTGCCCTGAGTATTAGAAAATCTTGATTCTCTGAAAAAAGCTTGAAAGTGCTGGAAAAACTGAGTTAGGCTTTAAGCAGAAACAAAAGGGTAGCAGGCTTGATTATTGCTGGTATAACAGCTTTAATTCCATTAATTGCTAGCACCATTCCTTCTGCAATAGCATTGACACAAAGAGTTAAGAAAACTATTTTTATTAACAATCTAGCAAAAAAAATGTTACTATTGTATTGAGTATACAAAAGGTTTTATATAGGTATCTGGAACAACAAATGATGCTTTAAAACTCATTCAAATTATCTGAAGGAGGTTGGGAGTTCAAGAGTTCGGAGACATCCCAAGTGTCATGACAAATATCATTGGAGTAGTGTTACTTTTGAAATTCACAATGATAGTCAATATAATTAGAAAAAAGTTTAGAGACAACTATTGGATATTTGGAATAATCTTAACACATCACTGGGTGTGTTAACTTTGCATGGTGAGATTATGAATTTAAAGAATGCTGCTCTGTTGAGCTTTGATGATTCAGATAATGCTGATAAAATAATCCATGGCCTGAGGTCATTATTTCTATTTTGGTCAAAACTCAGGAATGGCATATATAGCTTGAGCAGGCTAGCCCTTCTTGTCCTGGGAATACTTTTATTCCTGCCCAGCATGTTAAAGCTTATCTTTAACAACATCAACAAGTTGGCAGCCAAAGTACATGGCTTGAACCTGAAAATGGACCCCCAAACAGAGTTATTAAATTAACAGGCTGGCAAGCCAAGGACGGGTAAGATTCTGCACAGACCCTTACCAATCTAAGACAGAAGTGTATTGATTTTGATAATGCATATTCCATGATGAGTAAGGAAGGCATTCTTGTCAGAATGACCTAAGACAGGCTTAGTCTTGTTAACGAAATAAAAAAGGGGGAGATGTGGAGAGCCTTTGGGGCTTCTTGGCAAGAAGCTGATATGGACCAAGAACAAGGAAATAGGCTGCTTGGCAGGAATATGACATTGGCTAAGGACAAGGAAGTAAGCTTCAAGCAGGAATCTGACATTAGACTATAACAAAGAAGTAATATCAGGTAGGAATCTAAATCATAGGCTACAATAAGGAAGTAATCTCAGGCAGGAATCTAAATATTATGCTAGAACAAAAAAGTAATTTCAGACAAAAATCTAAATTTTAGGCTAGAACAAGGAAGTAGGCTTCAGACATGAACATGACCTTGGGCTAGGGCAGGGAAGTAGGCTCAGATACTTTGGTCATCCTGATAAGCCCTTAGAAACAGTGATCATGAGAGTGTTCCCATAATTATGTTTAATGCCTTGCTTTTCCTTTGACTATTTGTGTTTAATGTATTGCTTGTTCCTTGACTATTTACATCTATTGTTTTGTTAGCCCCTCAACCTAGAACTGACCTTAATACATACATGTAATCAAAATGGTATAAAAGCATAAAGGAAGAGGGGGTATTGGATAGGGGGTCTAGGGAGGGGAAATGGGGAAAGGGGATGACATCTACATTGTAAATAAATAAAATATCCAATAAAAAAGAGAGTACAGAGCTAAATAATTCTCAACAGATGAATATTGTATGGCTGAGAAGCACTTAAAAATGCTCAAAATCCTTAGTCATCAGGGAAATAAAAATCAAAATGACTCTGAATTTCCATCATACAGCCATCAGATTGGCTAAGATCAGAAACTCAAGTGTTAGCACATGCTGGGGAGAATGTGGAGTAAGGGAGACACACCTCCATTGCTGATGTGAGGGCAAACTTGTACAACCAATTTGAAAATCAATTTGGCATTTTCTCAGAAAACGTGTAATAGCTCTACCTAAAGATCCAGTTATAACACTCATGGGCACATTCCCAAGACATGATCCACCATCCCACAAAGGTATTTGCTCAACTATGTTCATAGCAGCTTTATTCAAAATAGTCACTAACTGGAAACAACCTAGATGTCCTTGAACTGAAGAAGGGATAAAGAAAATGTGGAACCTCTACTCAATCGACTAGCATTTAGCTATTAAAAACAAAGACATCATGAAGTTTTCAGACAAGTAGATGGAATTTGACCATATCATCCTGAGTGAGGTAACCCAGCCCCAAAAGAACAGGCATGGTGTGAATCTAACCAAGCATGTAAAAGACCTGTATGACAAGAAACTCAAGTCCATGAAGAAAGAAATCAAAGCAGATCTTAGAAGATGGAAAGATCTCCCATGCTCATGGATGGGAAGAATTAATATAGTAAAAATGGCTATTTTGCCGAGAGGAATCTACAGATTTAATGCAATCCCCATCAAATTCCCACTCAACTCTTCACAGAGATAGAAAGAGCAATTCTCATATTAATTTGGAGTAACACAAAACCCAAGATAGGGAAAACTACTCTCAACAATAAAAGAACTTCTGGAGGAATCACCATCCCTGACTTCAAGCTGTATTACAAAGCAATAGTGATAAAAACTGCATGGTATTTTAACAGAGACAAGTGGGAGGATCAATGGAATAGAATAGAAGACCCAGAAATGAACCCACACTCCTATGTCACTTGATCTTTGACAAAGGAGCTAAAACTGTCCAGTGGAAAAAGGACAGGACAGCATTTTCAACAAATGGTGCTGGTTCAACTGGAGGTCACCATGTAGAAGAATGCTAATTGATCCATACTTATCTTCTTGTACAAAGCTCAAGTGCAAGTGGATCAAGGACCTCCACATAAAACCAGCTACACTGAAACTAATAGAGGAGAAAATGGGGAAAAGCCCCAAACACATGGGCACAGAGGAAAATTTTCTGAACAGAACACCAATGGCTTTATGCTCTAACATCAAGAATTGATAAATGGGACCTCATAAAACTCCTAAGCTTCTGTAAAGCAAAGGACGCCATAAATAGTACAAAGGGGCAACCAACAGATTGGGAAAAGATCTTTACCGATCCTACATCTGAGAGAGGGTTAATATCCAAGATATACAAAGAACTGAAGAAATTAGACTCTAGACAATCAAATAACCCTATTAAAAATGGGGTACAGAGATAAATAAGTCTCAACTGAGGAAACTTGAATGGCTGAGAAGTATCTAAAGAAGTGTTCAGCATCCTTAGTCATCAGAGAAATGCAAATCAAAACAACCCTGAGATTCCATGTCACACCAGTCAGGATGGCTAAGATCAAAAGTACACGTGACAGCAGATGTTGTCGAGGATGTGGAGAAAGAAGAATACTCCTCCATTGTTGGTGGGATTGTAAGCTGGTACAACCACTATGGAAAGTAGTCTGGCCTGCCGGTACCTCAGAAAATTGAACATAGTGTTACCTGAGGACCCAGCTATACCACTCCTGGGCATATACCCAAAAGATGTTTCAACATACAACAGGAACCTATGCTTCACTAAGTTCATAGTAGCCTTATTTATAATAGCCAGAAGCTGGAAAGAACTCAGATGCCCTTCAACAGAAGAATGAATACAGAAAATGTGATAATTTACATAATGGAGTACTACTCAGCTATTAAAAACAATGCATTCATGAAATTCTTATGCAAATGGATGGAAGTGGAAAATATCATCCTGAGTGAGGTAACCCAGTCACAAAAGAATACACATGGTACGTACTCACTGGTAAGTGGATATTAGCCCCAAAGCTCACAATACCTATGATACAACGCATAGAAGCTCACATGAAGCTCAAGAAGAAGAAGACCAAAATATGGGTGCTTTGGTCCTTCTTAGAAAGAGTATCAAAATACTTAACCAGAGGTCCCAGAATCTAAACCTCCAGCCTGAGAACACAAAGGGAGGGACTCATGGCTCTACCTGTATAGGTAGTTGAGGGTAGACTTGTCATGTATCAGTAGAAGTGGAGGGCCTTGGTCCCTGAAAGTTTGGATTCACTAGTGTTGGGGAATTTGGTAGCTCAGTTTCTGGGAGCTCCCTCGGTTCCATGTTAGTTGAAAGTGCAGGTTTTCCTATGGGGTCACCCTCCCCTTCAGCTTCTTCAATTCTTCCCCTTATTCAATCATAAGGGTCCCCGATTTCAATCCAATGGTTGACTGTAAGTATCTGCATCTGTCTTAGTCATCTGCCTGGTACAGCCTCTCAGAGGACAGCCATGGTAGGCTCCTGTCTGTAAGCATAACGTAGCATCAGTAATAGTGTCACTGTTATTTTTATACCTTATCAACAGAGGCTGAACACCATTTCCAAAAGACATAAAAGCCCAACTGGTACTTTTACCAGTTCTGTTTGAAAATAATTATAATGACAGGATCAATATTCCAGAAATTATACAAAATAGAACTGTAAAGAAAGGATACTATAACCATAAAGATCAATCAAATAATTAAAGCATTAAACTATTTACTTAAAAGACAACTTGTGTAAATATTGTATTTATAGCTTTGTTCAGTTTATTAAGAAATACACTGACAAATTAAAATAAATCTATTTAGAAACAGAACAAATAAAAAACATTATTGACTAAAACCAAGAAACCTAGCTCACATGTAGGGAATGATCTGTGGGAAGAGATAGGAGATTTTAGGCTAAGAAATAGCACTTAGATAGTACAACACTGTTTGTGATGTTTGATAGGGTGTTATTTAATAGTGATCTATGTACCAACGCTAATATTCATTTATATAAAGCTACATTATTAAGCATAGGGTATTATTCCATTATGTGCAGCGTTTCCTTTGAGATGATGCAAATACTTAATCAGCACGTGGTAATTCTTCCTC
>NW_021610231.1:0-1429 GCF_004785775.1 Grammomys surdaster | reverse complement strand
GTGTGTGTGTGTGTGTGTGTGTGTAAATGCACACATGACTGTAAAGGCCAGAAGAGGGTGTCAGATGCCCTGGAGCTGGGGACCAGATAGCTCCTTTGGACGAGCAGGGAACATCCTAACCACGGAGCTTCTCTCCAGCCTCAGCTAATTTTTGGCATACTTCCCTGTTTATCCCAATTTGGTTATGGCTTTCATTCATTTCCCCTCATAATTCTCTCATAATTCATCTCGTTATCTACAGATAAGTAAGAACACATTTGTAAATTAAAGATTACATCATTAGTGGAATCCTGTCTGTTACATCTTCCTGGTGGCTTCTCTTGCTAATTGACTGAATCTTTAGTCTTCCTTTCAAACAAGTGTTCCCTAACTTCTACTTTGTGTGCTGCGGCAGCCTTTCTGAGTCAGTGTTTTGAACAGGGTTTGCTTTGTCTATCTTTTTCATCTCTTGATTTTCACGGAGTCTGTGTGGTTTTAAGTTTTATCTCTTTTAATCAGCAACTCGGTTGAGGCTTGTTTGCTTTTAGACCCATAATCATCTTCAGTAACAGGTCAACTCTCTTCTGTGCTTCTTCAGATATTCTCGGCTTATGTTCATCTTCTTGTTTTGCATGGTCTTTACCGTTCCTTCATTTTTCTCTTATTCTGTAATTGTGCTTTTAATATACAAAACTTGTACATGATGTCCCTTTCCTTCTGCTGATTTGAAAGGCTTTGATTCTGCTTCTGGTCTTTTACTGTTTGTTTTGGTTCTTAAAATAAATTTTCAGTTATGACTCCCTCTAGCAAACTATAATATTTATAACTTCTCCTCAACCGAATGCGAATCCCTAGTTTGTTGTGGTTAGATAGAGTTTCGGTTTGCTTTTGTAAATGAAACTCACTGATGATCTGGTCAACACTAGCCACATCTGGTCCTTTAGCAGTCACTGCCCTCATAATTAGTCCTCATCCGCCACACCCTCATAGGTTCCCACAGTTCTTTATAAAAGGGATAAGGGGCTAGAGAAACAGCTCAGAGGTAAGGGCACCTGCCACCAAACCTGACAAGTTGAGAGTCATCATCCATCACTCAATGAAAGGAGGCAACCAACACACACACACACACACACACATGCACAAGTTACCCGCTTATCCCCACGCGCATGCGCACACGTGTGGGTGCGCAGGGACCACCAACCCACACCCATCTCCCCCTGATCCCCACACGCATATGCACACACACTAAATAAGTATTACCAAGCATTTTCTAACATAAAAATGATAAAAGCCGTAGGACTGCATAACTTGGACCGTTGCGTCTGAGAGTTTCTCTTTCACCTCTTTTGATGGCATTTAGTTGGTTGGATGATTCTAGCTCAAAATCATTTGTTTTCTTCAATACTTTGTGTTCTGGAATATTTTATTGGTGAAAAGTCTGCTCTCATTA
>NW_021610230.1:0-1003 GCF_004785775.1 Grammomys surdaster | reverse complement strand
AAAGATACATGGTCGGATGGAACAAGTGTTTCTGCTTTAAACCAAACACACTTTCTATGAGAGATGACACATGTAACATGATTTAGGTGTTTTCAGCTCTGTTGTACTTGCCGTTATCTCTGGAAGAATGTGCTGCAATTCAAGTATCTCTACAGGAGGTTTGTTCAGTACGTTCCATAGTGCTTTTCTGCTGGAATCAAGCAACTTTCTTGGACATTCCATATGTAACAATGAAAGATACATGGCCGGATAGTACAAGTGTTTCTGCTTTAAGCAAACACACTTTCTAAGTGAAATGAAACATGTAACATGATTTAGGTGTTTTTCAGCACTGTTGTAATTGCCTTTATCTCTGGAAATAAGAATGTGCTGCATTTCGCGTATCTTTACAGTAGGTTTGTTCTTTATGTTCTATAGTGCTTTTCTGCTGGAAACTAGCAACTTACTTTGACATTCCATATGGAACAATTAAAGATACATGGCCGGAAGGTACAAGTGTTTCTGCTTTAAACCAAATACACTTTCTATGTGAAATGACACATGTAACATGATTTAGGTGTTTTCAGCTCTGTTGTACTTATCTTTATCTCTGGAAGTAAGAATTTGCTGCATTTCGTGTATCTATACAGGAGGTTTTTCAGTACGTTCTATAATGCTTTTCTGCTGGAATCTAGCAACTTACTTGGATATTCCATGTGAAACAAAGAAGGATACATGGTCGGAGGGTACAAGTGGTTCTGCTTTAATCCAAACACACTTCTTAACTAAAATGTCACAGATAACATGATTTAGGTGTTTTCAGATGTGATGTACTTGCCTATAGGTCTGGAAGTAAGAATGTGCTGCATTTCCCTTATCTTTACAATAGGTTTGTTCAGTATGTTCTATAGTGCTTTTCTGCTGGAATCTAGCAACTTACTTGGACATTCCATATGTAACAATGAAACATACATGGCCGGATGGTACAAGCGTTTCTGCTTTAAACCAAACACACTTCTTAACT
>NW_021610229.1:0-1189 GCF_004785775.1 Grammomys surdaster | reverse complement strand
TATCAATGGGTACTCTTATAATGTGTCTGCAGGTATATCTGGCTCTTCCTGTAGATATTGCCATCTGTATTTATGTTCTCATGTTTTCATAACAAGCTCTCTTATCCACTGAGTTATCTCACTACTTCCTAGCATCTACCTTTTTTATAAACAACAAAGATAATTTAAGAGAAAAAGAACTCACACTATTAAATTGTTCTTCTATAGAAAATCAACCCCATATTTCCAAGACCAAAATAGAACAAAATCAACTCTCTAGAGTGATCTAGTTGTTTTCCTAATGCATGTCATGATGCCAGCATGCCACACTGACCTTTCTTGCTTACATTGGCAGTTCTTGTATGAAAAGGTCAAACCATGCCCCTGTTATGGACCAATTACACATTACTGGTAACAGAGGAGGAATGACAAGCTAAGAGAAATGGTTACTGTCTCTACTTCTAGCTTAGGAAGGATAGAAATTGTTCAGTGCTTAATAAAGACCCAATGGGAAGATGTTACATGGATTCACAACTTTAAAATAACTTAATTTTGTGTAGTAAACACAATAGTGCAAAATACCCTCTCAGACCATCTACCTGTGCTTCTGTGGACCAAGCCTTGTGTTTACTAGCATCTCACTTGCAATCTTAATTTGATATCTTTAGGGAAAATAGTGGTCATCTATTTTCAGTTTGAATTTCAAGAATGGTATTACTCTGGAAAACATCTAATCACCACACTTCCAAGAACAAAATACTAAAAAGAATACAAAACATATGTGAAAGCAAATCAGAGTCAAGTTTGTCTACTTTTCTGTCTTGAGCCAGGAACACAGAAGAATACTCATAGATATGAAAACATAATGTGTGTTCTCTTCGATGATTATATATTATTGTCATGTATTCATTGTTTTTTCATTAAAATTGCAAATTCTGAGGCTTTGTTTTTTAGAGCTGCAATTTAAGGATCAGATGCTGTCAGAATCATCTTTATAATTGTATAGTTTTCTGAATGATTTTGAAGCATGTCTACATTAAACAAATCCTGGATGAGAAACTGAGAAACAGAGGAGCTTTCCACTGATGGGGACATGTGTCATGATTTCCAAGACTTATTTTGGGATAATGTATCACCATGGCAATGTGAAATTTTAACAAGCACAGAAGAGAATGACAGCAATGAGATTATCAAAACAAAGATGCAGTTC
>NW_021610228.1:0-1339 GCF_004785775.1 Grammomys surdaster | reverse complement strand
GTGCTTTTCTGCTGGAATGTAGCAGCTTACCTGGACATTTCTTATGAAACAATATAAGATACATGGCTGGGTGGTACAAGTGTTTCTGCTGTAAACCATCACACTTCCTAACTGAAATGTCACATGTAACATGATTTAGGTGTTTTCAGCACTGTTGTACTTACCTTTAGCTCTGCAAGTAAGAATGTGCTGAACTGCACTTATCTTTACATTAGGGTTGTTCAATACGTTCTAATGTGCTTTTCTGCTTAATCTAGCATCTTACCTGGACATTCCATATGAAAGCATGAAAGATACATGACCGGGTGGTACAAGTGTTTCTGGTGTAAACCAAAGACCCTTCCTAACTGAAATGTCACATGTAATATGATTAAGGTGTTTTCAGCTGTGTTGTACTTGCCTTTAGATCTGCAAGTAAGAATGTGCTGAATTGCACTTATCTTTACATTAGGGTTGTTCAATACATTCTAATATGCTTTTCTGCTGGAATCTAGCAACTTACCTGACATTCCACATGAAACCATGAAAGATACATGGCCGGGTGGTACAAGTGTTTCTGCTGTAAACCAAACATACTTCTTAACTGAAATGTCACATGTAACATGATTTAGGTGTTTTCAGCTCTGTTGTACTTGCCTTTAGCTCTGCAAGTAAGAATGTGCTGAATTGCGCTTATTTTTACATTATGGTTGTACAATTCGATATTATGTGCTTTTCTGTTGGAATCTAGCAACTTACTTGGACATTCAATATCAAACAATGAAAGATACATGGCCGGGTAGTACAAGTGATTCTACCGTAAACCAAACACAATTCCTAACTGTAATGTCAAATGTAACATGAGTTAGTTGTTTTCAGCTATGCAGTACTTGCCTTTAGCTCTACAAGTAAGAATGTGCTGAATTGCCCTTATATTTACATTAGTGTTGTTCAATACGTTCTAATTTGCATTTCTGCTGGCATCTAGCAACTTACTTGGACATTCCCTATGAAACTATGGAAGATACATGGCCGGGTGGTACAAGTGTTTCTGCTGTAAACCAAACACACTTCCTAACTGAAATGTCACATGTAACATGACTTACATGTTTTCAGCTCTCTTGTACTTGCCTTTAGCTCTGCAAGTAAGAATGTGCTGAATTGCGCTTATCTTTACATTAGTGTTGTTCAATACGTTCTAATGTGCGTTTTTGGTGGAATCTAGCAACTTACTTGGACATTCCCTATGAAACTATTGAAGATACATGGCCGGGTGGTACATGTGATTCTGCTGTAAACCAAACACACTTCCTAACTGAAATGTCACATGTAACATGACTTACATGTTTTCAGCTCTGTT
>NW_021610227.1:0-6437 GCF_004785775.1 Grammomys surdaster | reverse complement strand
TTATTCAAACCACCACAACATTTTATATATCTATATCATCTATATCTAAATTATCTGTGTGTGTGTTTTCTATTTTGTTTCCATGTTGGATATTTTAACACTTCCAAGATTCCTGTAAAGGAACCAGTCTTGTATCAAAAATTACTCACGGTGAAAATCATTAATTTTTATCTATATTTTTTTTAAAATCTCTGATTCACTGACTTTAAGTACTCGGCCATTCATATATATAAACTCTTTAAGGCTAGGCTTCTATGCTTTTGCTCATATTTTCAACTGTCACTATATTTATTTATATGCTAATTAGTTGTTCAGTAATTATGTATCTTAAAAGTAGGTTGCTACATATATTATTGTTGCCTGGTAAAAGTGAAATAATCATTAATAGCTTCAGCAAGGTACAATTTTTAATGTAGTATGGAAAGATTAATTTAACACAAATGAATTATATACTTTAATTTCTCTAATGCATATAGAAAAATACATATTTGTGTGTACACATATGCACACACACACAAATATATGTATATATACCTAAGACTCAATGTATTTTACAAGGTGCTTCATTCCACTAGGCAAATTATTACATTATTTCAAAGCTCCATTGAATTGAAGCTAGTTGAATGCACTTAACATAATCCCTTTTAGTCAGCATTTCTGGGTAGCCAGAGACAGCAACTTGTGGGTTGAAAAGTTGTTTTCAGCTCAATTTGCTGAATTCTTTATTTACTGATAGAAGATTGATGAGCAAGCTCTTCCAAACTGTAACGGGCCCTATTTCTGTTATCCTAGATTAAACCACCTTTCATAAAAGGCATTGAGCAATTAACAACTTCCGTGGAGGCAGTCTTACAGAGTTCCTGGCATCTCTGTCTCATAATGTCCACATATGCTCTGTCTTTGTCCACTCACCAGGGACGGAAGTAGAACATGGTGGGACATTATGTATTGCATTATTTAGCAACGAGCCAGGAGGACACCCTTAGAGAAGAGTTTAATTTTAACTTGGAAAATAAAATGATTGAGAGCCATGGGTGTGAAGGAAACAGCAGCAGCAGATGTCGTAAAACACAAGTAAGAAGGAAAGAAAGGCGACAGCTGAGAGTGAATTGATTTTCCTCCAAAGTCTCCGGACCTTACTCAATCATGCCAGATGGAGAAGCAATCACTAAGACATAAGGTCCTGTTGGTCTCACCGCCCTCGCCACAAGAGAACGGATTGAAAACCCTTCCCCAGAGCAGTAAGATGATAAAAGCAAATGCACTGTTTCATTTATTAATCAAGATTCAATTTATCTCACTCATTTGAGACAGCAAGCTGTGATGGAAAAGAACAGGTTTTGAGTTAGAGAGACGTGGTATTGAATCCTAATTGCTTTACTTGCTACCTATATAACCTTGAAAGAATTTTGTGTCTCCTCTGAATCTTAATATTCTCACTTCCAAAACATCAAGGGCTAACATTTATTGAGGGATTACTTTGTGCTAATCATTATATTAATCACTTTTCTGCTTCATTTAATCCTCCTTCTAAACCTTTGAGTTACATATTTTAGCTAAAATCTTTAATGGTAAGTAAGAACTTAAAACTCATTTAGCATGACTAATTAACTTACAAAGATTGGTGTAGAACAAGTGAGCCTGAGTTCAAGTCTTTGATTCATCATTATATATGGTCAGTTTTAATATCTATGTGAAATAAGTCTTCAAAAGTAAAGAGTGTTAAGTACTATTGTACCACATAATGGTATGAAGTTTAATGCCTTAGAAGATGTTTTCAATTTTATTTCTAAAACAGAAAAACAGTATGCCATTTATTATCTTTAATTGTGTTACTTTATATTTATTCCACACATTTAAATTTGAGCCCTGGTCTGCTGAGTTTTGAAGCTCTCATTGTCCTCAGTCACACCATTGAATGCCCATAAGTATCAATTGCTCTGTCGTGTAATGGAAATAACAGTAAGAATTTGGTGATAAAAACTTTCTACAACAACCTAGCTTTCCTTTTCTTCTGTTTTTGATGGCAAGAAAATGATTTTTTTCATACAAAAAAGATATGTGCACCAATTTCAGTATAGGCATCACCAGTGGTCATTGCATTCTTCAAATAAGTATTTTTTTCAATATATCTTATTGACCAATTACGTAAATATTCATGAGACTAAAGGTATAAACTTGTCCAAATTTCTTCTCCTTCTTGATCACTCATGCCAATATATGAACCTAACTTCTGGATAGTAGACAATATATTTAAAGGGAGGGCTATTTGTCACTGAAGAGTGATAATGACTCTACTTGAGGAAATATCAGGACCATAATTTGAGGAGTTTCTCAGGAATTTTTTTTTAGTAGGATTTTGAGTGTGCTATTTATTTTTCATATAAATACAAGGACAAGACTAAAAAGGTCCAGAAGAAGAATATGAGTTAATTAAAAAGGAGAGGATTAACAGACCAGAGGGTGCTTTGTTTCAGAAGGGTCTATTTTTAGGGGAGAGGTTGTTAATAGGAGTGGCTCCTGGTATTCAGAGTTATAGATAAGAGACATGGTAGAAGAATGAAGGTTAAGCAGCATATGAATGATTGATGAAAAGTTTATCCTGCTTAGTCAGAAAGTACAAGAAGTTTGAATTATTCATCAACAAAGAATAGGGGATTTAGAACAGCCAGGACTAGTTTCTCAATGAAACAGGGGTCATGTGTAAGTCTTACTTCTATCATTTGGATAAATACTGTTTTCTCCAGTAAGCCCTTTTATTAAAATAAAATAAGTCAGTGTATTTCTTAACTATGTGATATAAAGTCCTACCCATCTTCACAACATCATTATTTCTAGGTGTGCTTAAGTGTGCTGATGAGACCTTCCCACCTGGAGGTAAGAAAACAACTACATTTCCCAAACTGTGCTAGTTTTTGATACAGAGTTGGTATACAACTTAGGCTGCTTTTGAGCCTCATTCCCCTGCCTCAGTCTCCCAGGGGTAATTATTTCAGGTAGTCATCAACATGCCCAGACTTTTATTGTTTTACATGTGAAACTATGCATGGTACAGTCACAAAATTAAACTCTGGAAATGAAAGGAAGAAACATAAAAAATAGTTTGTCTAATTTTAATTTCTCAAGGCATCACATATTAAAATATATATAAATATTGACATATAGAAGAAGAACATAGATAATATATTTTAAATTAAATAGAAGAAAATAAATGTGGAAATAAATGAAAGACTGGAATTTATATTTTCATATTTGGTCATAGATAGAAGTATATAAAAGGAAATTTTGAGCAAGACAGTTTTCTTATAAAACATGATTTTAAAATATAAATATAAAGTGTAATTTCTTTTGAAAAATTTTAAACTTTTACTTCAATCATGTAGTTCTATATAGATTTGTACTAACATGAGATCATAGTATATACTTATTTTATAACTGTCATGTCTTCTCCTTTAGGATCTATGAAATGCAGCATTCAGTGTCCCACAAACTATTACATTACACCATTTAGGTATTGCCTTGTTAGAATATAATAATTTGCTTTATCATATTGCATTTCAATGAATATTAATGACATTATAACTGTTTTATATAAATATTTATATAGACATATTTATCTTTGAAGGTAATCACTATCTTTTCCGTGATTTCTTTATAAAGACTTTGTGAATATTTGCTTTTAGATGATATAGTCTCATGTGTCTACAGTGTAGCTTAAACTTCAATGTGTTTACATTGATTTTTGCATCCAGAGAATCTGTATTAGAAATATGATTCTGAAATCAACATGCTAATGTTTATGTCTCTCTTAGTAATTAGTAAAACTGTTCTTCTTTATCCAAATATTGGGGACATATGTATTCATCCTAATTTGCTTTGTGAATTCAGATTTTATTGCTGCATGATGAAATTTTTTACTTGTTTTCTGTTTTGTCCTTTTTTCCATACCCAGAGTCTATTTAGTTAATGATAAAATTATACCTATTTCTGATTTATTTTGCATTTAAAATATCTAGTTTACTTTTAAAATTCTGTCCATGGGATTTATCTAAGGTGTTTCTAATTAGCATCAAACAGTTTGGGGATGAGCATTTTCTGAGTCCACATTTCTTCATTCCACCTATCACGTATCGCAAACTCCAAGCTTAATCTAGTCCATATATTATTTGATCTACTCCAGCCTTCTTTGTTCATATAAGGCAAAGAAATAACAATAGAGGTCCATAAGACAATGATTCCTCAAAAAATAAAACAATATTAAAGACCAAAGTAGTATTCTCTTCCCAAATGAAATCCTTCAGTACTATTGAAATGCCATTGAGAATTAACAATATAAGATATAGGACACAAGATATGCAAAAGAAATCATAAAGTTTATTAAACAACTCACTCAAGAAATTTAAAGAAGAAACAAAAAAGCTCAATGAAATTAAAATAAATTAATTTAAAGAGAACAAATGCCCAAGTGTTGCTCAAGGAACAACAAACTTAAGGTTGATTCAATTGGTAAAGAAGGTCCAGGATTTGAAAAATGAATTTCATAAAGAGATAAAAACTATAAAGAGAAATGAAACTTAATTGAAAAAAATGATTTTAGTTTTCATTCTCTTTGCTAATTATTTTAAGTTTAGCAAATTTCAATAGTTAAACCTTTATTCAATAAAGATATGTTTGACCCTCCATCACTGCAGTAGGACAGCAATTTATACTTTAACAATGTATGAAATTATACTCTTTCTGGAGAACTATCTAGGTCATTCTTTTGAAAAAATACGTCATTGTGTATTTTTATGGACTACGTCTACACATTAAGTTAAAAAGGGTGTTTAACATTATCTGTGATAGGACCCCATCCTAGGTCGATATGCAAGATTCTTCTTCAGTTGTTTTTGTCCAAAATGCTGCTTTTGATTATCCTCCTTTGAGAAAAGTCATTATCTTCTACTTGTGCTCACTAAGCTAAGGGGGTACATTTGAAAAATATTTGTATTATCTAAATCTGTTAAAAATGCTTTTGTAAATGGTAGGTACCATTACATGTTCATTGCTTTATTTTTTGTGGTCAAGATGGATTTAGAAATACAAATCCTATTGACACAACTATACCAGCTACAGAAGGGTAACTTGTATGGAAGTTTTAGAAGATGTGGCTCTTATAGCAAGGACAAAGCCTTTTTGGGATAGTGGATTAAAAGGGATTAGGGAAGAAACAGTAGCAAAGTCCCCAAGATCTACTCAAGGTGATGGAAAGCTACTGTGTATCATAGTGACTTGGTTGAGGTAATTTGATAGAAGCAAGACCATCTAAGGAACCCAAGAAAGTTATATAGGCCATCTGAGATGACATAGATATTTGTGTTTTCCAACAATTTCTCTGTATCCTTTCAAGAGATAGAGTTAGTAGAACTGCTTACCTCTAATCATCAAACTATCTGTCTCTTGTGATATCTACTAGGTAGATGCAGACACATATAATTTAATGAGAAATTTTATAGTCATATGCTACAGAAGATCAACTTGTGGCAATTCTTTCCTACTTATAATTAATGTGATGGCCATGTGTGGTCTTTCTGTAGGGATACCTCAGTTTTTCCCTCTGATTTAACACAGATTTTTATTCAGTTGCTTGATTTTTACCTAAATGAAATTGATCAATGAAGAGATATTTATTTGTGGCACATGCACAGAAGTAGAAAAGCATAGACTTCATATTCTTCAATTTTGCTGAGGTGACATCAAGTTTTTACTTTAATAATTTCCAGAAAATAGTCAAGAAATTTCATATGTAATGGGCTCAGACTTAAAAATTTTTAAGCCAATATCTCTAGTTCATCTACTTTTGGGTAGGATTTTACTTCAGTCGTGAACAATAAAATACATTATAATATTCTTAAATTTTGCTTGCTTTTATAAAGTGACATTCTTCAGTAAATAAACTTATCATTCAGAGAAAGAGAAATCAGATAACATTTCTGAAAATGATGACTATGTTCAGAGGAAAAGCATAACCATGTCAAATATCCATGTGTCAGGCTTATTTTTACAGATTCATAATGACTAGATTCTAAGTGAAGCACTAATGTTTGAATCAGTCCTTGAATTTATTTGAGATTCTGTAATTTATGTTAGGTACTAACAACCCACAATTATTATGAAACATTTAGAGTGACTCACCGATATTTAGATTGATCTCAAAATAGTTGGATTTTTCTTTTATAGAGCTTTGGTTGAGTGACATAGTTTTTCAGTAAAGTACTACTTTTGAATAACATTTATTACATTGTGATACTTTATCAGAAATAATATCAGGGGGTTCCTCTTTCCTGCATGTGTGGGAACCCCAATGCACTGGCTATTATCAATAAACCTCATGTTTTTGCAGTGAATCCCCTGTCCATGAATGTTTCTGTGGCATCCCCTGGTTTGGATCTTAGAGT
>NW_021610226.1:0-1273 GCF_004785775.1 Grammomys surdaster | reverse complement strand
CATGTAACATGGTTTAGGTGTTTTCAGCTCTTTTGTACTTGACTTTAGCTCTGGAAGTAAGAATACACTGCAATTCTCGTATTTTTACATTTGCTTTGTTCAATACGTTCTATAGTGCTATTCTGCTGGAATCTAGCAACTTACTTGGACATTCCCTGGGAAACAATGAAAGATACACGGTTGGATGGTTCAAGTGTTTCTGCTTTAAACTAAACACACTTGCTAACTGAAATGTCACATGTGACATGATTTAGGTGTTTTCAGCTCTCTTGTTCTTGCTTTTATCTTGGAAGTAAGAATACACTGGAATTCGCGTATTTTTACATTAGCTTTGTTCAATACGTTCTATAGTGCTTTTCTGCATGAATCTAGCAACTTACTTGGACATTCCATGTGAAACAATGAAAGATACATGGCTGGATGTTACAAGTGTTTCTGCTTTAAACCAAACACACTTCCTAACTGAAATATCACATGTAACATGGTTTAGGTGTTTTCAGCTCTTTTGTACTTGACTTTAGCTCTGGAAGTAAGAATACACTGCAATTCGCGTATTTTTACATTAGCTTTGTTCAATACGTTCTATAGTGCAATTCTGCTGGAATCTAGCAGCTTACTTGGACATTCCCTGGGAAACAATGAAAGATACATGGCTGGATGGTACAAGTGTTTCTGCATTAAACCAAACACACTTCCTAACTGAAATATCACATGTAACATGATTTAGGTGTTTTCAGCACTCTTGTACTTGCCTTCAGCTCTGAAAGTAAGAATACACTGCAATTCTCGTATTTTTACAGTAGCTTTGTTCAATACGTTCTATAGTGCTTTTCTGCTGGAATCTAGCAACTTACTTGAATATTCAGTATGAAACAATGAAAGATACACCGCTGGATGGTACAAGTGTTTCTGCTGTAAACCAAACACACTTCCTAACTGAAAAATCACATGTAACATGATTTAGGTGTTTTCAGCTCTGTTGTACTTGCCTTTATCTCTGCAAGTAAGAATACAATACAATTCTCGTATTTTTACATTTGCTTTGTTCAATATGTTCAACAGTGCTTTTCTGCTGCAATCTAGCAACTAACTTGAACATTCCAAATTAAATACTGAAAGATACACGTCCGCATGTTACAAGTGTTTCTGCTTCAAACCAAACACTCTTCCTAACTGAAATGTCACATGTAACATGATTTAGGTGTTTTCTGCCCTGTTGTACTTGCCTTTATTTCTGCAAGTAAGAATACACTGCAATTCTCGTATTTTTACA
>NW_021610225.1:0-2287 GCF_004785775.1 Grammomys surdaster | reverse complement strand
TGTTCAATAAGTTGTATAGTGCTTTTCTGCTGCAATCTAGCAACTTTACTGGACATGTCATATGAAACAATGTAGTATGCATGACTGGACGGTACAAGTGTTTATGCTTTAAAGCAAACACGGGTACTAACTGAAATGTCACTTGTAACATTGTTTAAGTCTCTTCAGCTGTATTGTACTTGTCTTTAGTTCTGGAAGTACGAATGCTTTGCAATGCGCATATTTACTGTAGGTTTGTTCAATATGTTGTATAGTGCTTTTCTGCTGGAATATAGCAACTTCCATGGACATTCCATGAGAAACAATGAAATATACCTGGAAGGATTGTATAGGTGTATAAGCTTTATAGGAAACACAAGTCCTAACTGAAATATCATATATAACGATGTTTAAGTCTTTTGAGCTGTATTGTACCTGCTTTTAGCTCTGGAAGTATGAATGTTTTACAATATGGATATCTTTACTGTAGGTTTTTTCAATACGTTGTATAGTGCTTTTCTGCTGGAATCTAGCAACTTTCTTGGACATGCCATATGAAACTATTATATATACATGACCGGATGGTACAACTGTTTATGGTTTAAACAAAACACACGTCCTAACTGAAATGACACATGTAACATGATTTCAATGTGTATCAGCTGTGTTGTACTTGCCTTATCTATGGAAGTACTAATGCATTGCAATGCATGTATCTTTACACTACGTTTTTTCAGTAAGTTGTATAGTGCTTTTATGCTGGAATCTAGCAACTTTATTGGACATGCCATATGAAACAATGTAGAATGCATGACCGGATGCTACAAGTGTTTATGCTTTAAAGCAAACACAGGAACTAACTTAAATTTCACATGTAACGTTGTTGAAGTCTCTTCAGCTGTATTATACTTGCCTTTAGTTCTGGAAGTACGAGTGCTTTGCAATGCATGTATATTTACTGTTGGTTTGTTCAATACGTTTTGTAGTGCTTTTCTGCTGGAATATAGCAACTTCCTTGGACATTCCATATGAAACAATGAAATATACCTGGCTGAATGGCATAGGTGTATAATCTTTATCGAAAACACAAGTCCTAACTGAAATATCATATATAACGTTTTTTAAGTCTTTTGAGCTGTATTGTACTTGCTATTAGCTCTGGAAGTATGAATGCTTTGCAATGCATTTTAGAGAAGTTTTGTTAATTTGTTGTATTGCACATTTCTGCTGGAATCTAGCAACTTACTTGGACATGCCCTATGAAACAATGAAGTACACGAGACCGGATGGTACAAGTGTTTATGCTTCAAAGCAAACAGATCCTAACTGAAATGCGAAAGGTAACATGATTTCATTGTTTTCAGTGGTGTTGTACTTGGCATTACCTCAGGATGTACGAATGCTTTGTAATGCGAGTATCTTTACACTAGGCCTTTTCAATACGTTGTATAGTGCTTTTCTGCTGGAATCAATCAACTTACTTGGACATGCCATATGAAACAATGAAATACACGAGACCGGATAGTACAAGTGTTTATGCTTTAAACCAAACTCATATCCTAATTGAAATGTCACATATAACGTAGTTTAAGAATTTGCAGCTGTATTGTACTTGCCTTTAGCTCTGGAAGTATGATTGCATTGCAATGCATTTTAGAGTAGTTTTGTTTATTTTGTTGTATTGTGCTTTTCTGCTGGAATCTAGCAACTTTCTTGGACATGCCATAAGAAACAATGAAGTACACGAGACCAGAGGGTACAAGTGTTTATGCTTTAAAGCAAACATATGTCCTACACAAAATTTCACATGTTTCATGGTTTGAGTGTTTTCAGCGGTGTTGTACTGGCCTTTAGCTCTGGAAGTACGAATGCTTGGCAATGCTTTTATCTTTACTGGAGGTTTGTTCAATATATTGTACAGTGCTTTTCTGCTGGAATCTAGCAACTTATTGGACATTCCATATGAATCAATGTAGTATACATGAACGGATGGTAAATGGTATATGGTTTAAAGCAAACACAATTTTTAACTGAAATGTCACATGTAACATTGTGTAAGTCTTTTCAGCTGTATTATACTTGCCTTTTGCTCTGGAAGTACGACTGCATTGCAATTCATTTTAGAGTAAGTTTGTTCAATAAGTTGTATAGCGCTTTTCTTCTGGAATCTAGCAACTTTCTTGGACATGCCATATGAAACTATTATATATACATGGCCGGAAGGTACAAGTGTTTATGTTTTAAACCAAACACACGTCCTAACTGAAATGTCACATGTAACATGATTTCAATGTGTATCAGCTGTGTT
>NW_021610224.1:0-1326 GCF_004785775.1 Grammomys surdaster | reverse complement strand
ATTTGTAAAGGAGTGTGATTTAAAACAGTTTTTATAGATAAAATTGAGCATTTACTTGGCAAAAGTTCATAAAATTGAAAACACTGTGGAAAAATCAAACAAAAGAGACATCAAAAAAAATTTCAAAAAAGGAGAAATTTGCATTTAAAATTCATAAAAAATGGAAAATTGATAAGGAGACCATTTGATTTGTAAATGAATGTGATTAAAACCAGTTTTTCCTGATATAATTAAACATTTACTTGGCTAAAAATTCATAAAATTCAAAATACTGTGGAAAAATCAAACAAAAGAGATTTCACAGAACTTTATGAAAAACGAGTAATTTTATTTAAAATTCATAAAAAATAGAAAATTCCTAAGGAGACCATTTGATTTGTAAAGGAATGTGATTTGAAACAGTTTCTCCTACTAAAATTGAACATTTACTTGGCAAAAACTCATAACATTGAAAACAGTGTGGAAAAAGCTTGTGAAAAATTCAGGAAAAATAGTGAAAACTTGAAAAAATATTACACAGTCAATACTAAACTGTAATCAAACGGAAAATAACTCAAAGAAAGTTATGAACAAGGAGAAATTTGCATTTAAAATTAATAAAAAATACAAAATTTATAAGCAGAACATTTTATTTGTAAAGGAATGTGATTTAGAACAGTTTTTCCTGACAAAATGAACATTTACTTGGCAAAAAATTCATAAAACTGAAAACACTGTGGAAAAAGCTAGTGAAAAATTCAGGAAAAATAGGGAAAAACTTGAAGAAATATTACAAAATCAAAATAAAGTAAAATCAAACAAAAGAGATATCAAAGAACTTCATGAAAAAGGAGTAATTTCATTTAAAATTCATATAAAATAGAAAATACATAAGGAGACCATTTTATTTGTAAAGAAATGTGGTTTAAAACAGTATTTCCTGATGAAACTGAACATTACTTGGCAAGAAATTCATAAAATTGAAAACACGGTGAAAAAATTAAACGAGAGAGATATCACACAAATTTATGAAAAAGAAGAAATTTGCAGTTAAAATCATAAACAATAGAAAACTGATAAGGAGAACATTGAATTTGTGAAGGAATATGATTTAAAACAGTTTTTCCTGACAAAATTGAACATTTACTTGGCAAAAAATTTATAAAATTGAAAACACTGTGGAAAAAGCTAGTGAAAAATTCAGGAAAAATAGTGAAAATTTGAAGAAATATTACACAGTCAATAATCTATAATCAAATGGAAGAGAAATCAAAGAAAATTATGAAAAAGGAGAAATATATATTGAAAGTTCATAAAAAATAGAAAATTGATAAGGAGACCATTTGA
>NW_021610223.1:0-1526 GCF_004785775.1 Grammomys surdaster | reverse complement strand
TTTTTCTTAAAGTTCTTTGATATCTCTTTTGTTTGATTTTTCCACAGTGTTTTCAATTTCATGAATTTTTGCCAAGTAATTGTTCAATTTTATCAGGTTAAACTGTTTTAAATCACATTCCTGTACAAAGCAAATGGTCTTCTTATCAATTTTTCTCCTTTTTATGAATTTTCAATACATATTTCTCCCTTTTCATAATTTTCTTTGATTTCTCTTCCGTTTGATTATAGTTTATTATTGACTGTGTAATATTTCTTCAAGTTTTCACTATTTTTCCTTAATTTTTCATTAGCTTTTTCCACACTGTTTTCAATTTTATGAATTTTTTGCCAAGTAAATGTTCAATGTTGTCAGGAAAAACTGTTTTAAATCACATTTTTTTACAAATCAAAGGTTTTCCTTATCAATGTTCTACTTTTTTTGAATTTTAAATACAAATTACCCCTTTTCCATAAAATTCTATGATATTTCTTTTGTTTGATTTTTCCCCAGTGTTTTCATTTTTATGAATATCTTGGAAATTAAATGTTCAATTTAATCAGGAAAAAATGTTTTAAATCTCATTAATTTACATATCTAATGGACTCCTTATCATTTTTCAATTTTTATGATTTTTAAATGCATATTACTCCTTTTTCATAAAGTTCTTTGATATCTCTTTTGTTTGATTTTTCCACAGTGTTTCCAATTTCACGAATTTTTGCCAAGTAAATGTTCAATTTTATCAGGAGAAACTGTTTTTAATCACATTACTTTACAAATGAAATGTTCTCCTTATCAATTTTTTTTTTTATAATTTTCAATACAAATTTCTCCTTTTTCAGAAATTTGATATCTCTTTTGTTTGATTTTTCCACACTGTTTTCAATTTAATGAATTTTATGTCAAGTAAATGATCATTTTTATCAGGAAAAACTGTTTCATATCGCATTCCTGTACAAATCAAATAGTCTCCTTATCAATTTTCTATTTTTTATAATTTTTAACAAATTTCTCCTTTTTAAAAAGTTTCTATGATATCTCTTTTGTTTGATTTTTCCACAGTGTTTTCAATTTCATGAATTTTTGCCAAGTAAATGTTCAATATTGTCAGGAAAAAAGATTTAAATCACATTCCCTTACAAATCAAATGGTCTCCTTATCAATATTCTATTTTTATGAATTTTAAATACAAATTACTCCTTTTTCATAAAGTTTTGGTATCTCTTTTGTTTGATTTTTCCACAGTGTTTTCAATTTTATGAATCTTATGCCTAGTAAATGTTTTATTTTATCAGAAATTTTTTTTAAATCACATTCCTTTACATATCAAATGGTCTTCTCATCAATTTTCTATATTTTATGAATTTTAAATGCAAATTTCTCCTTTTTGATAAAGTTCTTAATATCTCTTTTGTTTGATTTTTCCACAGTGTTTTCCACTTTATGAATTTTTTGCCAAGTAAATGTTCAATTTTGTCAGGAAAACTGATTTAAATCACATTCCTTTACAAATCAAATGTTCTTCTTATCAATTTTCTATTTTT
>NW_021610222.1:0-1731 GCF_004785775.1 Grammomys surdaster | reverse complement strand
GTTGTACTTGCCTTTAGCTCTGGAAGTAAGAATACACTGCAATGCTTGTATCTTTACATGAGGTTTGTTCAGTATGTTCTATATTGCTTTTCTGCTGGAATCTAGCAACTTACTAGGACATTCCATATGAAACAATATAAGATACATTGCCGGGTTTTAAAAGTGTTTCTGCTTTAAACCAAACACACTTTCTAACTGAAATGTCACATGTAACAAGATTTAGGTGTTTTCAGCTGTGTTGTACTTGCCTTTAGCTCTGGAAGGAAGAAAACACTGCAATGGGTGTATCTTTACATGAGGTTTGTTCAGTATGTTCTATATTGCTTTTCTGCTGGAATTTAGCTACTTACTTGGACATTCCATGTATAACAATGAAAGATACATGGCCAGGAGTTAAAAGAGTTTCTGCTTTAAACCAAACACATTTCCAAACTGAAATGTCAGAGGTAACATGATTTAGGTGTTTTCAGCTCTTTTGTACTTGCCTTTAGCTCTGGAAGTAAGAATACACTGCAATGTATGTATCTTTAAATGAAGTATGTTCAATAATTTCTATAGTGCTTTTCTGCTGGAATCTAACAACTTACTTGGACATTCCATATGAAACAATGTAAGATACATGGCCTGGTGTGAAAAATGTTTCTGCATTAAACCAAACACAGTTCCTAACTGAAATGTCACAGGTAACAAGATTTACGTGTTTTCAGCTGTGTTGTACTTGCCATTAGCTCGGGAAATAAGAATACACTGCAATGCTTGTATCTTTACATGAGGTTTGTTCACTAAGTTCTATAGTGCTTTTCTGCTGGAATCTAGCAAATTATTTTGACATTCCATATGTAACAATGAAAGATACATGCCGGGTGTTACAAGTGTTTCTGCAGTAAACCAAACACACTTCCTAACTGAAATGTCACATGTACCATGATTTAGGTGTTTTCAGCTGTGTTGTACTTGCCTTTAGCTCTGGAAGTAAGAATACACTGCAATTTGTGTATCTTTACATGATGTTTGTTCAATACATTCTATAGTGCTTTTCGGCTGGAATCTAGCAACTTACATGGACATTATATATGTAACAATGAAACATACATGGCCGGGTGTTAAAAGTGTTTCTGCTAAACCAAACATACTTCCTAACTGAAATGTCAGAGTTAACATGATTTAAGTGTTTTCAGCTCTGTTTTTTTTTTCTTTAGCTCTGGAAGGAAGAATACACTGCAATGGGTGTATCTTTACATGAGGTTTGTTCAGTATGTTCTATATTGCTTTTCTGCTTGAATCTAGCAACTTACTTGGACATTCCACAGGAAACAATGTAAGATACACGGCCCGGTTTTAAAAGTGTTTCTGCTTTAAACCAAACACACTTCCTAACTGAAATGTCAGAGGTAACATGATTTAGGTTTTTTCAGCTCTGTTGTACTTGCCTTTAGCTCTGGAAGTAAGAATACATTGCAATGCGTGTATCTTTATATAAGGTTTGTTCACTATGTTCTATAGTGTTTTCTGCTGGAATCTAGCAACTTATTTGGACATTCCATATGAAACAATGTAAGATACATGGCCGGGTGTTAAAAGTGTTTCTGCTTTAAGTCAAACACTATTCCTAACAGAAATGTCACAGGTAACATGATTTAGGTGTTTCCAGCTGTGTTTTACTTGTCTTTAGCTCTGGAAGTACGAAAACACTGCAACGCATATATCTTTACATGAAATATGTTCAAAACG
>NW_021610221.1:0-1274 GCF_004785775.1 Grammomys surdaster | reverse complement strand
ATACATGGCCGGATGGTATAAGTGTTTATGCTTTAATCCAAACACACGTCCTAACTGAAATGTCACATGTAACATGATTCCAATGAGAATCAGCTGTGTTGTATTTGCCTTTAGCTATGGAAGTACGGATGCATTGCAATGCAGGTATCTTTACACTAAGTTTGTTCAATAAGTTGTATAGTGCTTTTCTGCTGGAATCTAGCAACTTCCATGGACACGCCATATGAAACCATGTATTATGCATGACCGGATGGTACAAGTGTTTATGCTTTAAAGAAAACATAGGTACTAACTGAAATGTCAGATATAACTTTGTTTAACTCTCTTCAGCTGTATTGTACTTGTCTTTAGTTCTGGAAGTACCAATGCTTTGCAATGGGCGTATCTTTACTGTAGGTTTTTTCAATACGTTTTATAGTGATTTTCTACTGGAATCTAGCAACTTTCTTGGACATATCATATGAAACAATTAAATATAAATGGCCGGATGGTACAAGTGTTTATGCTTCAAAGCAAACACACATCCTAACTGAAATGCGACAAGTGACATGATTTCATTGTTTTCAGTGATGTTGTACTTGGCATTACCTCTGGAAGTACGAATTGCTTTGTAATGCGAGTATCTTTACACTAGGCTTTTTCAATACGTTGTATAGTGCTTTCTGCTGTATTCTATAAACTTACTTGGACATGCCATATGAAACAATGAAACATACATGGCCACACGGTAAAAGTGTTTATGCTTGAAAGCAAACACAGGTACTAACTGAAATGTCACATGTAAAGCTGTTTAAATCTCTTCAGCTGTATTGTACTTGCCTTTAGTTCTGGAAGTACCAATGCTTTGCAATGCGCTTCTCTTTACTGTAGGTTTGTTCAATACGTTGTATAGTGCTTTTCTGCTGGAACATAGCAACTTCCTTGGACATTCCATATGAAACAAGGAAATATACCTGGCTGGATATTATAGGAGTATAAGCTTTATAGGAAACACAAGTCCTAACTGAAATATCATATATAAATTTGTTTAAGTCTTTTGAGCTGTATTGTACTTGCTTTTAGCTGTGGAAGTACGAATGCTTTACAATGTGCTTATCTTTACTCTAGGTTTATTCAATATGTTGTATAGTGCTTTTCTGCTGGAATCTACCAACTTTCTTGGACATACCATGTGAAACAAATAAATATACATGGCCAGATGGTACAAGTGTTTATGCTTTAAGCCAAACACATTTTCTAACTGAAATGTCACATGTAACATGATTTCAGTGTTG
>NW_021610220.1:0-1196 GCF_004785775.1 Grammomys surdaster | reverse complement strand
GAACACAAGAAATTTTGAACGGAATCCTGAAAAGTCTGTAAGTAATAATATTCTCCAAAAACTAAACCAGGTATTAAAGACCTCTCTCATCATTGATTTGTCAAATATTTGCTACCTTACATAGCTTATTTGTGTTGATGTTCATAAGACCTCTTCTGGCTCGGGTGGTGGCTATCGGCATTGGTGTTTTCTGTTAATATGGACATGAAGTCACTGTCACAATTAGGACTTGTTAGCCACTAGCAGAGTGAGTCCCTGTGACAATATATAAGCACGTTTGATCTACTGATTGAAAAGCAGTACATGTGAAGCGTAACTGGGACATCTTGGTCAAATGAAGGAGAGCTGTTCTGTGTCACAACAAAGGGCCGATCATTAGTCATCACAGCACCCTCACTTATTGCTTAACGATGTGAAAGTGCTGATTTATTCTAGACGCTTACAGAAAATACAATTATTGTATGTGCATGTGACAAGTGACAGATGTTAAAAGCTTCACTCTTTGGCCTATTTTACCCCCTCTTGATCTTACATGTCCATCCTCTCCGTAGTTTCAAGTTGACCAGAATGAGAGAAGGATTCATTATCTCTCACCTGTCACCTTCCCAGACACAACCCTCCAGGCAGCAGGGACCAGGGTGTCAGACAGTGACCCCCGTTTAGGCAACTATATGCTCCTTCAAATGGGATGTGCTTGGCGCTAGGTGACCTCGTAGTTTTACTTCTCCTTTTCTCCATAGCTAGAATGTCTCTTCACCTCTTCCCCCATGTCTGTCTGTCGGAGTCTGTGCGACCTCCCCAACATTGCTCCTTCCTGTATAATTGTCCCATTGCACACTGCCTTTCTTACCCCTGCCATTCTTGGCATTCCTGTTATTCTGGCGTTTGTAATCCTGAACATTCCTCGAGGGAACAAGAGCCCTCCGTGGTCCTTAGCAGCAACGTAGCACCGTGACCTGCACTTAACTCGGAAGAGTCCAGTGAACATTAGATTGGATGCAGGGGAAAGCAAAGGGTTAAAACTGCAGAGAATTTAGGTTTACCAAAATAACAAACAAATGACTGTGAATATAGCCAGCAGAGGAGGAGAGAGTGGGCAGTATAAGGAAAAAAAGCAAGCATATCTATGAAAACTATTTGAGGCTGTTTGTTTTAAATATAAATACCTATAAAACCTGTGTTGCAGACACTCATCC
>NW_021610219.1:0-1135 GCF_004785775.1 Grammomys surdaster | reverse complement strand
CAGCTCTGTTGTACCATCCAGCCATGTATCTTTCATTGTTTCACATGTAATGTCCAAGTAAGGTGCTAGATTCAAGCAGAAAAGCACTATAGAATGTATTGAACAATGGTAATGTAAAAATACGCGAATTGCAGTGTATTCTTACTTCCAGACCTAAAGGCAAGTACAACAGAGCTGAAAACACCTAAATCATGTTACTTGTGACATTTAAGTTAGGAAGCGTGTTTGGTTTATAGCGAA
The DNA here is from genome assembly GCF_004785775.1 of Grammomys surdaster. NCBI lineage: Eukaryota > Metazoa > Chordata > Mammalia > Rodentia > Muridae > Grammomys > Grammomys surdaster. Next base: position 895 of record NW_021610219.1, on the reverse strand, counting down.
AACACTTGTATCACCCGGGGATATAACATTCATTGTTTCATATGGAATGTCCAAGTAAGTTGCTAGATTCCAGCAGAACAGCGTATTAGAACATATTGAACAACCCTAATGTAAAGATAGGAGCAATTCAGCACATTCTTACTTCCAGAGTTAAGGCAAGTACAACAGAGCTGAAAACACCTAAATCATGTTACATGTGACATTTCAGTTACTAAGTGTGTTTGGTTTACAGCAGAAACACTTGTACAACTCGGCCATATTACTTTCATTGTTTCATATGGAATGTCCAAGTAAGTTGCTAGATTTTAGCAGAAAAGCACATTAGAACCAATTGAACAACCCTAATATAAGGATGCAAAAAATTCAGCACATTCTTACTTGCAGAGCTAAAGGCAAATACAACAGTGCTGAAAACACCTCAATCATGTTCATGTCACATTTCAGTTAGGAAGTGTGTTTGGTTTACAGCAGAAACACTTGTACCACCCATCCATGTAACTCTCATTTTTTATATGGAATGTCCAAGTAGGTTGCTAGATTCCAGCAGAAAAGCGCATTAGAATGTTTGAACAACCCTAATATAAAGATGCACATAATGCAGCACATTATTACTTGCAAAGCTAAAAGGAAAGACAACATAGCTGAAAACACCTAAATCAGGTTACATGTGATATTTCAGTTAGGATATTGTGTTTGTATCACAGCAGAAACACTTGTACCATCCTTCAATGTAACATTGATTGTTTCATATGGAATGTCCAAGTAAGTTGCTAGATTCCACCAGAAAAGCACATTAGAATGTATTGAACAACCCTGATGTAAAGATGCAAACAATTCAGCACATTGTTACTTGCAGAGCTAAACTCAAGTACAAGAGAGCTGAAAGCACCTAAAT
>NW_021610218.1:0-1357 GCF_004785775.1 Grammomys surdaster | reverse complement strand
CTTCTACTGTCCCTGAGGGTCTCTGGGGTTAAAAGCCTGCTCTACCATGTACCAGCTGCCTCTCAAATCCTTCAAGGGAGTGCTAAGACTGTAGACATCACAGGAAACACATCTAGACATGATCCCACCTTCCAATCCTAGACCAACCTCCCTACAAACCATATCCAGCATCTGGGATTTTAAAGCTTCAAGACAGTGCCAAACTTCCTTTCATACTTGTGTTCCTGATTTCTTACTAGTAATTCTTACTTTCTTACTAGTAATTCCACACTGTTTCTAGTTTCTTCTCGTTCCCCGCCCAGAATATTTGTTTCCATTTTCCAAAAACTTGGTACATACCCTTCTTCTGGTTTTATAGATCATCTCATATCTTTCCAGTAGAGAGTCCTGAGATGCATGCACATTAAGTGTAGGTAGGTCACATGAATTCTTCTTCTTTTTGTGAGGACTTCCTGACAGAAATTTAAAGGACATACACCAGATTAAACCAGCCATACATTGTCTTTCCCCTTTCAAAAATTTCTCATCAGCATTTCCTCTTATTTGTTCCCTTAATAAATATTATTGATATTTGGATCAGTTGATATCTAAAATTAACGTTCTAATTTACATTTTCTTGATAAATCATGATGTTGAACACTTGAAAAAATGTTTACTATTCATGCTTTTCCATATTTTTCCATTACACAAAGAAACTATAAAAATTTTCAAAGAATCTCTGCTGTATGGCTGTTGAATCAATTCATTTTTGGACTTTCAAAGACTGAAGGCAGAATTCACTGGGTTGTGCAGAGAAACCAATGAATAACCCACTAGACCATTTTTATTCTCCCTCTTTATATCATATGTGGAATGCTCTCTGTCAGATCAATTTCAGTTCTTTCAGTTCATGATACTCTGCTGGAGCCCAAAGAACTCTTTTGATGAACTTTTTTCTAATGTCCACATGAAGCTTTATAGAAAATGTAGATGATCAAAGGTACCCATGAATCTGTGAGGAGAGTGACAGTTTTATTTATCTATGTTCAAAGTAATATTTCGTGGTTTTCTGGTTATTTCCTTCATTTCAACAACAAAGGCAACATTTTAACAGTCAGATTTCACACATTTCTTAATATTTACTTATATTCCTAACAACCCTTGGGGCACACTGTGCCTAAATTTTTTATACTTTTGATTCCTTCAGTTACTCCTTGTTTATGTTAGAATGATGCAAGTGGAACATGTGTTTAATCATATAACTAAATGAGTGCCAAAACCATGTCAGTCAGGAGTGAGAGATGCAGTTCCTGCAGCCTGAGGAGGTAATTTGTTGCATGCAGCACCAGTAAGAACAGCAAGTCTCCTATTTAACCCC
>NW_021610217.1:0-1305 GCF_004785775.1 Grammomys surdaster | reverse complement strand
TCCTCTCTGAGGACACTCTGGTTGTCGCCTGTGAGACTGCTGTATATCTACTCACACGAGGTCTCACTATGCTACCCCAGGTTGGGTGCTGCATCCTCTCTGAGGACACTCTGGTTGTCGCCTGTGAGACTGCTGTATATTTACTCACATGAGGTCTCACTGTGATACCCCAGGTTGGCTTTTTTTTTTTAAGATTAAAAATTTTTATTTTATGTGTATGATTGTTTCATTTGCATGTATGTATATGTATTAGGTAGGTGTCTGGTGCCTACCGAGGTCAGGAGAGGGTGGCAGAGCCCCTAGAAATGGAATTACAGCTGGTTGTGAGCTGCCATGTGCGTGCTGGGAACTGAACCCCAGTCCTTTGCAGGAGCAGTAAGTGTGTGCTCTTAACTGCTGAACTATCTTTCCAGTTCTGGACCTCAGACTCTTGGTTCTTTTGCCTCATCCTCTCTAATTTTGGGATTATAGGTGTGTGCCACCATACCTGGGAGATTGCCTCTGTCTCTCCCAAACTTTAAGGTAGTTAGTGGTGGGATGTTAGTATATAGGCCTGGGTGTTTGCAGCGGTGAAGAAGTCAGAGCACCTACCCTTTCCATTCCCCCTAGGAGGAGTCCTATGTCTCCTGGAAGCACACTGTTCCTGACAGGCTTGTTTCTCTTGGCTCGCTCAGGGGTTCCCAGGAGAGTATGGGCTAGCATATGCACTGACTGGAGCTGGGTGCTGTCCAGTGTTAGCTGCTCTGTCTTAACCATGTCCTGTACCTTCTCTGCAGTCCAGCAGCAACACAGCAGCGCTGCGGCTGCCGCCCAGCAGGGCGGCTACGAGATCCCTGCAAGGCTGCGCACGCTCCACAACCTGGTGATCCAGTATGCTTCGCAGGGCCGTTACGAGGTGGCGGTGCCACTCTGCAAGCAGGCCCTGGAGGACCTGGAGAAGACTTCCGGCCATGACCACCCTGATGTGGCCACCATGCTCAACATCCTGGCCCTGGTGTACAGGCTAGTCCTTGGGTTACTGCACTGAACTTTCTGAGAAGCAGAGTTTCCTAAACCTCTGCGGAACAGCTTTCCAGTCTCCCAGTCCGCTGCTTCACACAGCTGGCAGTTAATCTAGAATGTTCAGCCAGCTTGGTGGCAGGGATCTCGCTGGACCAGAGAGGGTACTCCCCATGGCCACTGGGCCAGCTCTTCCTGAGTAGCCATTTTGCCCTCTGCGTTGACCAACTCAGTCACTTTGACCTCTTTAAAATTGATTTTATTTCATGTGTGAGTGTTTTGCCTGTAAGTGTCTGTGCAAATACT
>NW_021610216.1:0-1068 GCF_004785775.1 Grammomys surdaster | reverse complement strand
AAGAATGTGCTTATTTGCGCTTATCTTTACCTTAGGGTTGTTCAATACGTTCTAATGTGCTTTTCTGCTGGAATCTAGCAACTTACTTGGAAATTACATATGAAACAATGTAAGATACATCTCCTGGTGGTACAAGTGAATCTAATGTAAACCAAACACACTTCCTAAATGAAATGTCACATGTAACAGGATTTAGGTGTTTTCAGCTGTGTTGTACTTGCCTTTAGCTCTGCAAGTAAGAATGTGCTGAATTGCTCTTATCTTACATTAGGGTTGTTCAATGCCTTCTAATGTGCTTTTCTGCTGGAATCTAGCAACTTACTTGGACATTCCATATGAAACCATGTAAGATACATGGCAGGGTGGTACAAGTGATTCGGCTGTAAACCATACACTCTTCCTAACTGAAATGTCACATATAACATGATTTAGGTGTTTTCAGGACTGTTTTACTTGCCATTAGCTCTGAAAGTAAGAACGTGCTGAATTACGCTTATCTTTACATTAGGGTTGTTCAATATGTTCTAATGTTCTTCTCTGCTGGAATCTAGCAACTTACTCGAACATTCCATATGAAACCTAGTAAGATAGATGGCCGGGTGGTACAAGTTTTCCAAGGTAAACCAATGACACGTCTTAACTGAAATGTCACATGTAACATGATTTAGGTGTTTTCAGCTGTGTTGTACATGCCTTTAGCTCTGCAAGTAAGAATGTGCTGAATTGCGCTTATCTTTACATTAGGGTTGTTCAATAAGTTCTAATGTCCTTTTTTGCTGGAATCTAGCAAATTACATGGACATTAAGTATGAAACAATGAAAGATACGTGGCCTGGTGGTACAAGTATTTCTGGTGTAAACCAAACACACTTCCTAACTGAAATGTCACATGTAACATGATTTAGTTCTTTTCAGCTGTGTTGTACTTGCCTTTAGCTCTGCAAGTATAAATGTGGTGAATTACGCTTATCTTTACATTAGGGTTGTTCAATAGGTGCTAATGTGCTTTTCTGCTAGAATCTAGCAACTTACTTGGACATTCCACATGAAACAAAGTAAGATACATGG
>NW_021610215.1:0-1077 GCF_004785775.1 Grammomys surdaster | reverse complement strand
TGGCAAAAAATTCATAAAACTAAAAACACTGTGGAAAAACCAAACAAAAGAGATATCAAAGAAATTGATGAAAAAGTAGAAATTTTGTTTTAAAATTCAGAAAAGACAGAAAATTGATAAGGAGGCCATTTGATTTGTAAAGGAATGTGACTTAAAACAGTTTTTCCTGATACAATTGAACATTTACTTGACAAAAAAAACATAAAGTTGAAAATTCTGTGAAAAAGCTAGGGAAAAATTCAGGAAAAATAGGGAAAACTTGAAGAAAAATTAAAAAGCAAATGATAAAGTATAATCAAACGGAAGAGAAATCAAAGAACGTTATCAACATGGAGATATTTGTATTGAACATTCATAAAAAATAGAAAATTGATAAGGAGATCATTTGATTTGTAAAGGAATATAATTTACAACAGTTTTTCCAGACAAAATTGAACATTTACTTGGCAAAAAATTCATAAAACTGAAAACACTGTGGAAAAACCAAACAAAACAGATATCAAAGAAATTGATGAAAAAGGGGAAATTTTGATTTACAATTCAGAAAAGATAGAATATTGATAAGGAGACCATTTGATTTGTAAAGGAATGTGACTTAAAACAGTTTTTCCTGATAATATTGAACATTTACTTGGCAAAAAATTAATAAAATTGAAAACACTGTGAAAAAACTAGTGAAAAATTCAGGAAAAGTAATGAAAACTTGAAGAAAAATTAAAAAGCCAGTGATAAAGTATAATCAAACGTAAGAGAAATCAAAGAAAGTTATGAACAAGCAGAAATTTGCTTTTAAAGTTCATAAAAAATACAAAATTGATAAGGATACAATTTGATATGTAAAGAATATGATTTACAACAGTTTTTCCAGACAAAATTGAACATTTACCTGGCAAAAAATTCATAAAACTGAAAACACTATGGAAAAACCAAACAAAAGAGATATCAAAGAAATTTATGAAAAAGGAGAAATTTAGATTTAAAATTCAAAAAAGGTAGAAAATTGATAAGGAGACCATTTGATTTGTAAAGGAATGTGACTTAAAACAGTTCTTCCTGATAAAATTGAACATTTACTTG
>NW_021610214.1:0-1227 GCF_004785775.1 Grammomys surdaster | reverse complement strand
AATATAATCATATCAAAATATAATATTGATCATTATAATAAATGATATAATCAGTATACAATTGATTATATCAATGTATAATATTGATCAATTTAATAATTATTAACATATTACGAGTCAATATTATATTCACATACTGCATTGTTATATAATATACATTACATTATATAGGCTATAGAACATACATATAGATACTAATAGATGTGTATTCATATCTATCGATTATAATGTCGCTGCCATGACTCACTATCTTCTCGCCTGCTATAGGGGAGTGTGGATTCTCTTCCTGTGTCAGTTGTGGAAGACGTCCACCTTCCCAGAGATACCTCGTGATGTCATGTCCATGATGTCATCTCCGTGATGTCACACCCATGATGTCATGCCCGTGATGTCACAGTGTGATGTCATACCCGTGATGCCACACCCATGATGTCTCAACGTGATGTCACACCCATGATGTCATGTCTGTGATGTCATACCCATGATGTCATAGCCATGATGTCATACCCATGTCATACCCATGATGTCACACCCGTGATGTCACAGCCATGATTCTGCCCATATCATACCCATGTCATACCCATGATGTCATAGCCGTGATGTCACAGCCGTGATGTCATAGCCGTGATGTCACTCCTGGATTCCACACTCGTGATTTCACATCCTTCATGCCACACCCGTGATGGCACACCCGTGATTTCACACACACGTGATGCACACAATGTCACCCCCGCGATTTCACACCTATCGTGTTACACCCGTGTCAGACCTGTGATGCCATACCCATGAATCATTCTCATGTCGCGTCCGTGACGTAACACGCTCAATGTCACGCTCACGACGTCATGCCCATGAGGCGACACCCGATCATCATTCCAGTCAAGAAAACAAAGAATAAAATTTGATGGGTAAAATAATAACAGGAATAATAATAATAAATAGAGTGAACCCTGACCTGTAGCTAATAGAGTATTGATCACAGATATTGATCATCAGTGGTGGATGCTGGATCAGTATTCACAGTTATTTGTGAATAATTGTCAATCGTTTATTCACCATTTATCTTTTTATTTTCTGTATTAATAAAAGCAATCAAATTCAATGAGAAGTCACACAAGAAGAAGGTCATATATGAACACCCAATGTATAGACGCTGTCCTATGGCTGAAGCTTATCTTATTATCAACTGAAACTCTGTAACAGCCACGAAGAAATTCAATATATTCT
>NW_021610213.1:0-1343 GCF_004785775.1 Grammomys surdaster | reverse complement strand
CCCTCCTCTCCTCTCCTCTCCTCTCCTCTCCTCTCTTATCACCTCCTTATTTGACCTCTGTCAATCATCTACAGCTTTCCTACTTAGCCCAGGATGATCGTTTAATGCTCCTCCTGCCTTAGTCCCAGAAGTGCAGAGATAACTGCTGTGCTATACACCCAGCTTGCTAACACTTTTAAAAAGTATCATTCCAACATTCTTTCTATGAGTATTATTCCGTGCTGATGGTAGTAGTTCTTTCCTTCTGAGGAATCTGTATGATTTTAATAACACTATTCTTATTCTACTTCATGGGTGATAAATGCCTATAAGAATGAGAAAATAACAAATGAACAAAGATGCAAAGATACCTGGTAAAGCCCAGACCCCCCTCTATATATCTCTATCTCTATCATCTCTCTCTCTCTCTCTCTCTCTCTCTCTCTCTCTCTCTCTCTCTCTCTCTATCTCTATCTCTATCTCTCTATCCCTATCTATGTCTATAACTATATCATTTATATCTATATCATCTATATCTGTATCTTATCTGTATCTGCATCTAATCTATCTATATATGTATAAATAATATATAAATAACATTCCTTCTACTATCTTTCTTGATCTCATAATCAACAAAGTCATCAATATACAAGTGCTTTTCTACAGTAACAGAATAGATTAAGTGAGAAGAGATGAATGGCAGCTTGTATGAGGCAAGTCTAGGGAAATTACAGTGGTGGCAAGGGCTGCCGGTGAGCATAGACTTGTGTGTCCACAAGTGTGCCTGTGCCTGCACATGTGCATGTGTGTGTAAGAATGTGTCCTGAATGACTTTTGCACATTGTGAAGAGTGTGCTGTTTTGCATAAGAAACTATCCAAAAAGAACTCTTCTTGGCATAATCTTTCTAAATGAAACATATTAATATGTCAAAAGTGATCCTCAGAATTTCAGTTTCACCAAGGGTTATTAAGAGCCCCTCTTCCCCAACCTATTCTAGGTATGAAGGAGACTGGACAGCCATTCTTAGGAAGGGGAGACTTTGGAAGTTAATGATACTGAAATGCAACAGACACATGATGCACAGGGCAAAGCTAGGTACACATAAGGATGATCATTAGAAGACCCATTGAAAAACTATCTGAAAAGAATAAAGCATTCATTTTTAAAGTAATAGAGTCATACCTGATTCTTTGTTGATGTTATAAATCTATGAATTTCATTTTGGAAATAAGGGCACAGAAGAAAATTACACAGAGATACCAAAATCCAAGTACAACCTTCACTGCTCACATCCTGAGTTCCAGGGACAAGAGGGGAAGATAATGGCAAAAGCCTGGGAAGCGTTGTCAGGGATAAGCTTTC
>NW_021610212.1:0-1271 GCF_004785775.1 Grammomys surdaster | reverse complement strand
CATCCATCCATCCATCCATCCATCCATCCATCCATCCATCCATCCATCCATCCAATCTATCCATCCATCCACTCATTAACCCTGTCACTCACTCACTCACTCACTCACTCACTCACTCACTCACCCACCCATCCATTCACTAACTCATCTACTCACTCACACTGGGTTATTACTTGCTCGTTGTTTTTCTATCTGCACACCTTCTACATCTGGCCTGAGCTAGGTGTGAAGGTACTTACATGGACTATATGTTGTGCTTGTTCTATTGCCAGTGACACTGGACAAATTTGTAGTAGAAAAGCTCTCCCTCTATATTCACCTAGATCTCTTGAGACTCCAAAGCCAAAAGTCCCCAGATACATATGACATCTTCAGTGAGGACAGACAGGGATAGAGGCAGTCTGGACAAGGAAAGGAAGAGAGCCTGCCTTGAACAGCTGCATTTGTACTGTGACTCTCAAGCTCTCCACTCGATGTGCTGGGAGCCACTCAGCGTGTCACTGTATGAAGTGTGCACCCTTTCCCATGTCCTGGTCACTGTGCTGTTGTTAGCATGGCCAGAGACCACAAGAACTTGTCATCTGGAGCCATCAGTCCTCAGGGCTTTTGTACTTTGGGTGTTAGGCATCTCTGGTGACTCTGTCAGGTCTGGCTTGCCATTTTTCCTTACTTAGTTGATATAATTCCTTATGAGTTAAAAAATGTTTCTGGTAGCAGTTTTATATAGAAATAGAAGTTTTAAAGACAGCGTAGTGCTCCCAGAGCCCTCCACTTTTCTCTCTCTGTGGCTATACTGCATGTGCCAGAAGCACTGACATATTGCCTGTCAACTAACTCCATCTCTAATCCATTTTCTTTGCTTGTAGCAAATTCCTGCTGGGTCTCAGGATGAGGCTCTTCTTGTTAGGGCCATTTGCCCAGCCATCAGGTCTCTTGTAGAAGTTCAATCTGTCAGGTGTGTCTCTGGGAGGAATGATTAAGAGGCTCCAAACATCCTCCTGTTCATATGACCTACCCCTGGGGATGCTGACTTTAGTGACCAAACTCAGGTGATATCAGATATATCAGATATTAGGTATCTCTGCTGAGGCATCCTCCTCATCCATTTCTGCACCATATGTCGGGAAGACATCATATACATGGTCTATACTTGAGGAATGGGAGGTACGCATCATGTCATAAAATATAGGATGCCTACATGAAAGATCTAGAATTTTCTAGAACAAAGTTATTCTATCTACCTACATACTTTTCCATTCTTTCCATGCATC
>NW_021610211.1:0-1023 GCF_004785775.1 Grammomys surdaster | reverse complement strand
CTTTTCTGCTGGAATCTAGCAGAAAAGGACTATAGAACGTATTGAACAAAGCTAATGTAAAAATACGGGAATTGCAGTGTATTCTTAATTGCAGAGATAAAGGCCAGTTCAACAGAGCTGAAAACACCTAAATCATGTTACATGTGATATTTCAGTTAGGAAGTGTGTTTGGTTTAAAGCAGAAACACTTGTACCATCCAGCCATGTATCTTTCATTGTTTCATTTGGAATGTTCAAGTTAGTTGCTAGATTCCAGCAGAAAAGCACTATTGAACATATTGAACAAAGCTAATGTAAAGATACCTAAATTGCAGTGCATTCTTACTTCCAGAGCTAAAGTTAAGTACAACAGAGCTGAAAACACCTAAATCATGTTACATGTGACATTACAGTTAGAAAGTGTGCTTGGTTTAAAGCAGAAACATTTGTAACATGCGGACATGTTTCTTTCAGTGTTTCATTTGGAATGTTCAAGTTAGTTGATAGATTTCAGCAGAAAAGCACTATAGAATGTACTGTACAAAGGTAATGTAAAAATACTCAAATTGTAGTGTATTCTTACTTCCAGAGATAAAGGCAAGTACAAGAGAGCTGAAAACACCTAAATCATGTTACATGTGATAATTTCAGTTAGGAAGTGTGTTTGGTTTAAAGCAGAAACACTTGTAACATCCAGCCGTGTATCTTTCATTGTTTTACATGGAATGTCCAAGTAAGTTGCTAGATTCCTGCAGAAGAGCACTATAGAACATATTGAACAAAGCTAATGTAAAAATAAGAGAATTGCAGTGTATTCTTGCTTGCAGAGATAAAGGCAAGTACAACAGAGCTGAAAACACCTAAATCATGTTACATGTGATATTTCAGTTAGGAAGCGTGTTTAGTTTAAAGCAGAAACACTTGTAACATCCATCCGTGTATCTTTCATTGTTTCATACTGAGTGTTCAAGTATGTTGCTGGATTCCAGCAGAAAAGCACTATAGAACGTATTGAACAAAGCTAATGTAAAAATACGCGAATTG
>NW_021610210.1:0-1041 GCF_004785775.1 Grammomys surdaster | reverse complement strand
GAAAAGCACATTAGAACGTATTGAACAACCATAATGTAAAGATAGGCACAATTCAGCACATTCTCACTTGCAGAGTTAAAGGCAAGTACAACACAGCTGAAAACACCTAAATCATTTTACATGTGACATTTCAGTTAGGAAGTGTGTTTGGCTTAAAGCAGAAACACTTATACCACCAGGACATGTATATTACAAGGTTTCATATGGAATGTCCAAGTAAGTTGTTAGATTCCAGCAGAACAGCACATTTGAACGTATTTAACAACACTAATGTAAAGATAGGCGCAATTCAGCACATTCTTACTTGCAGAGCTAAAGCCAAGTACAACACAGCTGAGAACACCTAAATCATGTTACATGTGACATTTCAGTTAGGAAGTGTGTTTGGTTTACAGCAGAAACACTTGTAACTCCCAGACATGTATCTTACATGGTTTCATATGGAATGTCCAAGTAAGGTGCTAGATTCCAGTGGAAAAGCACATTAGAAAGTATTGAACAACCCTAATGTAAAGATAAGCGCAATTCAGCACATTCTTACCTGCAGACCTAAAGGAAATTATAACACAGCTGAAAACACCTAAATCATGTTACATGTGACATTTCAGTTAGGAAGTGTGTTTGGTTTACAGCAGAAACACTTGTAACACCCGGCCATGTAACTTTCATGGTTTAATATGGAATGTCCAAATAGGTTTTTAGATTCCAGCAGAAAAGCACATTAGAAGATATTGAACAACACTAATGTAAAGACAGGCACAATTCAGCGCATTCTTACTTGTAGAGCTAAAGGCAAGTACAACACAGCTGAAAACACCTAAATCATGTTACATGTGACATTTCAGTTTTGAAGTGTGTTTGGTTTACAGCAGAAACACTTGTACCACCCAGGCATGGATCTTTCATGGTTTCATATGGAATGTCCAAGTTAGTTTCTAGATTCCAGCAGAAAAGCACATTAGAACGTACTGAACAATCCTAATGTAAAGATAGTCGCAATTCAGCACATTCTTACTTGCAGACGTAAAGGCAAGTACAACA
>NW_021610209.1:0-5868 GCF_004785775.1 Grammomys surdaster | reverse complement strand
AGTAGCCAACAAGATTTGTGGCTATGCAGAGACATTCATGTCTCAGCATGTCACAGAGCTGTTCCCATGTAGAGGGATCAGCTTCCATTCTCCAAGTCACAGCCAAGATTTTCAGGAGGTCTTCCATGGTCAAATCTATTCTTAATTAAATTTTGAGGGAATCCACAGCTTCCCACTTCCCTTTGAAACAAAAGCCCATCCTCTTCCCAATGCAACATATTTCCTGACTTCCATTCTGAGGTTCTCACATATGTAGGCTGATCTAATGCAGCAGTCTTTTCCAAAATCCAGTGTTTTTCAGCTGCTGTGCTACTTGTACCATTGACATGTAAAATATTTAATGTCAATTAAGCATTATTTAATCTATTTCTGGGAGATCTCATGTCTCACTTCTGTTTTATGAACATATCTTTAAAGGTATGGCTAGATTTTTCCACAATTGCTTGGCCTGTAGGATTGTGAGATATACCTGTAACATGTTTCATGCCACAATGTCTAAGATATTGTTGTATTCTAATGAACGTATATACTGGAGTATCATCAGTCTCAATCTGCAAGGCCATCTCTAAGATTGTCATCACCTTTAATAAATGTGAAATTTAGGATCAGCCTTTTTAGAACTCCAGGCCAAAGCATATTGAAATCCTGAGTATGAATCAACTGTATGATGTTGTAGCCTATCTGCATATTTTCAGTCTCCACATTCTACCAAATCAAACACATAACTTACTGTATGACATTACTCTAAGGTGGCATCATCAAACAGAATCTGTGTTCTTAACTTGGCATATTGACGTACATCAAGCAATGACCCTTAACAATATAAATACAATATCTAGTATTGATTGTGTTGGTTCACAGTTGAACCCTCTTATCTAGCATCTCCATGGGCTGCCATTCTGCAGTCTTGTCACGAGGTGGCGATATAGGCATTAGATTGGATTCCCCTGATGCGCTTTTATTTTGAGTCAAAGGATTTTTCTAATCTCTTTTCTATTGCCTCCACTCCAGCATTTAATTTTTCAGTTTTCTCTTTCTCTAAATCTGTCTTATTCTGATCGTTCTTAAAGAGGAGATATAAAATTTCAATTATTACCAAAGATATAATTATTTATATGCTGATAATCAAAACAAAATTATACCAGATCCAAATACCCTCTGTCATAGCATTTTTTTTGTTATGAACCGATCTTGTCCTTTATTTTTTTATTTATCTTTTTATAATTTATTTTTTCTCAAATCGTAATTCATTCACACAGGGGTTATAAACACAGAAAGGCAGGATGTGGGGAAGGGAATGACACTGCTCTATGCTCGGGCCCAGACCGGAAGTCCCCCCATAACATTTTTTTAACACAGATATTTTCCTTTCTTTTTTTTTTTTAAATCTCTCTAACTCCTTCCTTCAGAGACTTCACTTTATCATATTCAAACTAAATTTTTTCTATTATTGTCTATACCCAGTTTCTTTTCTCTTTTACTACTTTCAAAGGTAAACTGCAGCTTAGCAGTGACTGGAGAAACCCCAATGTCTGTTCACTGGGACCTAGTCCACCCACTGTGCTGCCAGCTCACGGCTTCGATCTTCCACCCAACTCTGGCTGCAGCTACTGTCTGCCTGCTCAGGCAGCAGCACCGCTCCTTAGGCCTTTCCAGGGCTCACGTGGCCCCCTGGGCTGGCTATCTGCTTGCTGTCCCATAAGAGCCTTAAGCATCACACTTCAGGGCATCATCCAGGAGCAGTGCCTACCTACCTTAGCTCTAAGAAGTTGCTGGGTTCATGTGTTGGCAGGCGTTTGACCTGGTGTGTGACCCTGTGGACTGCAGCCTGGGAGGTTGCTCACCTGCAGGCCATTCACTGAGGCTCTGTCTTAACTGGACCAGCCTCCTTCTGAGTTCAGAGTGGCAAGCGACTGCTAGGGAAACTTTCCCCCTGGTTTCCGCCCAGGACTTTTCTCAGGCTCTAAGCTTGGATATACATGCCCTCACGTTGGACACAAATTATCACTGGACTGTGTTAACCCACCAGCAGCCCAAGTAATGACATGGACACTTTTTCCTAATATGAAAGATTGGCCTTAACGTAGGCTACTTCCCAATTAGCTCATATAACTTAAATTAACCTGATTATACTGGTCTACATCCTGCCACGTGGATTACCTCTCCTTAGTACTGGCACCTGTTTCTTCTTCCATGTCTGGCTATAGAATCGCAGCTCCTTATTCTTTCCTGAGTTCCTATCACTCATGGAGACGTTGGTTACATTTGCAATGCTCCCTGGAACCTAGAGTGTAGGGTACGTGGACCATATCACCAGAAGAACTGGCATGAACTGTGGAGGTGGAGCATATTCAAACCCAGAAAGTCTCAGAACTTGAGATTTAAAAGCGTATTCTGACACCAGCTGGCGTACAGCAAGCTCCCTCCCTGTTTCTGTGCCTGCCTCAGAGTATGGCAACCCCAAACCAGACGGTCACAGGTAGTCAGTCATGTAGTCCAGAATGGGAAGACCTCCCTATGCTAATGAGGTATCTCTGAACCTTAGCTTTCAGCCAAAGATATTTTCCCTCACTGGATATTCTCACTCCCTCCCCCAAGACTATATAACCCTTGGTTCATCCCCAATAAAGTGTATGCATTCAAACCCACCCTGAATAAAAACGTCTGGAAAGCTGAGATCATCCCAGAGAGCTGCTTCATTGAAGATCATCAGACACTAAGATCCTCAGAGAAGGTCTTTTGTCCCCACCCCCCGCACTCCCAATCAGACCAGGATCCTGCCAGTTCTGGACTCTGCTTCATCTTCCAGCCCTGTGTGCAATGTGTCTGGACTCCCTGAGAGAGAGAAAGCAGAAAACTCAAAACAACACCATTCGTCATGTTACTACAAGTGGGTGTCCAATGTCTCTGTCCTTTTCACATTTTCTCAGAATTGGGATGACTGGATCATGTGACAACTCCATACTTTGTGTTCCTCCTCCCCCTGGTTGCTCAAGTCAAGTTCCATGGATTTCAAGGCCAGGCTGTAGCATGACAGTGACACTGGCCAGCCCTCCTGGGTGACTAATAACTGTGGTCGAGACCCTGACCTTTGCTGCCAAGCTGCCTGTTGTGATGGCTCCCTAGCCCTTCCTTAACCACCTGCCCTTTTATTCCATCTGTGTGGGAATCCACTGAGGTTGGGGCTCCCTCCTCACTCTGACTGAAGCTCACTAACAAATCCCCGAGTACTTAGAGTTATCCAGGTGAATGCCAGCCTCTGAGTCCATTTCTAGCCCTACTACAACCAGACAGCTCTTGTGTCCACTCAGCAACCGTGTCCAATGTTCCTGACCATTGTGTGTGCATCACGGAGAGGGCGGAGTTATCTGCATTGCAACCCGGGAATTCTACAGTCATGGGCCCAACACTGTTGTCATATACTTAGTTCTAAATTTCCCTGCAGTTTCCACTTTATTCAGAGTCTGATATATTATATGAGCAAAGACAAGCAGGTTCTTCCTGAGCACAAGTCTGGTATCCAGACAGCAGTATCAAGCTCTCCCTGCCAAGCCCAGGTAGTCTCCCAGGTAGTGCTGGTGTTCATCCTCTGCCTCCCAAAGCCACAGCAGGGTTGCTTCCCACTGCATTAAGATCATATTCCCATTGGCTGCTGTCACCTCTGGACCAAAGGTGCTATCAGCATCCCCACCTCTGAGGTGGCAGGCATCTGGGGTGACATTTTTTGCCATGTCACTAAGGGATGGGCTCTGCTTGTGGACCTGGAGGTAGAGATTCTTATTTGTCTCTCTCAGATCAATCTGCAGCAGGGTCCTGCAGCCCCACCCTGACTCTATTCAGGAGTGTATTAACATCCTAGTTCACTCTATGCCCTGATCTGAGGGGCTGTCCATCGAGGCCAGCCCATGGACAGCGCAGTTTTCATGAACATTGTCATGGTGCTGTCTCTCTCTGCGGTGTCCTCTCATGACCAAGATAAAGCTAAAGTGGGGAAAGTGGGAAAACGAACAGCTCCAGAAAAAATTATAATAATGTTAGGAAAACCGTGTGTACACAAGTGTCTACTGTGTGAATATTGATTGAATCTCCACTGGTCCCTGAGCTGTGGTATGACAGACTTTACCTCTCGGCCCATCTGTTCCCACCTGGAAAAAAAAATCACAGCACAGCCCCTATTATTAGTGGTGAAAAGTATCGATTTGATAAAACACTGAGATTTTTCTTTCTCAGAAATGACTATAAAACTCCAAACATATAAAAAATTAAAAGATATGCAAGCAGTAGCTTAAAGACACAAGTCACCTGCTATCCTTCCCTGAGAAGCTGGATTAAGATGACCATCAAACCCCAAGAACATAATATGGCATGATGCCAATCTTGATGTAACAGCCAGTTGGTCCCTGCATCCAGCCTTGCTTAAAGTCCCTTCTGTTAAGGGGAAAGGAGAGCTATTCAACAGCCACCAAGCTAAGTGAACATAGACACAAGAGATTTGGCAAAGCCCCGGACTTGGAACTTAAGTACTGTAAGTGACAAGAAAGGACCAGAGGAGTGTGTTATGGAGGATGCTCGGAGAGTCTGAGAGGAAGCTGCTTTATGGCTCCAGATGCAGAACCTGGGCTTGAGGCAGAAGAAGCCATGTAGGCAGATTTCCAGGTGCCAGGCATGGTGGACACAACATCACCACTGTCTGCACAAGAGACCCCAGGATGAGGGGCAGCCAAGGTGAAGGAGGAGGGAGAAGCTTTCTGCTGAACATTGTGAGTAAGTGGATCTGGGTCACTTGGGGGTGACACTTCTTATGTAGTGTCTCTCAATCTGTAATGGCAGGTCTTTTTTCCTCAAGTCCACAGAGAAGTCCCAACAAGTTGTCAGGGATTGAGAAGAGCATGGGATGTGGACCTAAGGTTGTTCCATTGGTCAGCCAGGAGGGTGGGATTTGGGTGGTTCATTCTATTGTGTAAGCCATTCTATTGTGTAAGCCAGGCTTTGCTCCAGACAGTGGGACTTTCACTTTCGGTGTCTGTGTACAAGCGCAGGCAGCTACTTCTTACTGGGACCCTGATGTTCTACTAGTGAGCTGATACACACAGGAAGGACAGCTGTGTCTACACAACTGCCACAGGAAGATTTTCCGGTAAGTTGGGGACCTCGTAAGAATCACTTCCTGTTCATCCTCTCAGCAGTTCTTGAAGAGAGGGATGATCAGGGTTCGACCTCAGGTCAGGATACAGTCTAGACTTGCAGCCAAGATGGGCTCTGGTTGTCCCTCTCTCCCTCTCTGCCATAAGCTCAAGAAAGGGTGGAGACCTCTCAGATGGGATCACCAAGCTTTCCAGGGCTCTGATCAAGGACTGCCTGAGACCTGGCCAGCAGGCTCCCAGGGGAAGGTGGCTGTTGGGGGAGGGGGTCCCCACTCCTTTGGAAATGGAGGATGTGAAGGCTGTAGACAAAGGCAGGCAGGACCCAGAACCCATGGGTCCATGCGTCCTGTGCACCCTGAGGTTGGCTCTGGGTACTTATTGCCACCAAGGTCAGATGAGACAAGTGTTGACTGACATGGGAGATACAAGGTGGCCAGGAGCTGTGCCACACACTGTGTCTCTCAGCATGTGTCTATGAGAGGGCTGGGGGACCTGAGTCATTTGAGGATGCCTTGAAGCAGGCTGAGCAAGTAGGTGGCAGGCCTGCCTCCCCTGGACTCGGCCCAGCCTGTGAGGGGTGGTGAAGGAGGACAGGCTGTCTTGTGTGTTTGGGTGAGTAATGTGACAGTGTGAGGCAGGGAGGGGACAGTTGATAATCACATACTCAGCACTATGAGCCAAGTAACCAAAAGGTCAAAGGCCAGACCACAGGTGGGGGTAGGGA
>NW_021610208.1:0-1252 GCF_004785775.1 Grammomys surdaster | reverse complement strand
GGGATAACATATGAAATGTAAATAAAATATCTAATAAAAAAATGTTAAAAAAAAGAAGCTATTGGCTGTTGATGGTAACTATGGGAAGGAGGATCATTTTTCTTTGGGATGGTGGCTCCAAAGGTTGCTCACACTCCAGTTGAAAGCTTTATACCAATGCACATATGGACAACACTGACTGGACACAATTTAATGTATTTTAATAGGTCATGAAGTTGGGAGGGTGACATTTTGGGGTGGTGTGGAGTCTAGGGAAAGCTGAAGTGGAAAATTGAAGGACGTGAGTAAAATACCTTGTATTCTTTAAGGGATTCTCAAAGAACAAATATATATATATATATATATATATATGTGTGTGTGTGTGTGTGTGTGTGTGTGTGTGCGTGTATGCATATATATTTGTACATATGTGTGTATGAATATATATGTGTGTATATATATGTATATATTTATACATGTATATATGTGTATTTATACATACACACACATATATATCTAGTCATACACACACACACATACACATATTTGAATGTCAGACTAAAGGGTGGCAGGATCTCTAGGATGCTGTGGCACATTATTTCACTGGCACATACACTTTTCCTGGTTACTGCTCTCCACATGCTGGTATTGCATGGCAATATGGTTTTATTGACACTACAATGTTCATTCCAGTGGAATATTTTTCTCATTGCAGGCACAAAATACCCAATGAAACCAAGTTAAGGAAAGAAGGGCAGTTCCAGGAGTTTATAGCCCATCACGACACAGAAGGAATGGTGACAGGAGCAGTGACTGTCATATTGTGTCCAGTCAGGAAGCAGAGAATGAATGATACATCTCAGCTAACTTCCTCTATTTCCTTCAGTCCAGGACTCCAGTCCATGGAACAGTACCACCCACATGTAGGATGGGCTTTCCCACCTCAACCTAGTAACCTAGGGATTAACCCAGTAAGGATTTCCCTCACAGGCATGCTACAGATATATGAATCTAGATCCAGTTCAGATGACAACTGATACTATCCACAATTCTAAATGTCAATCTTTAGGTTCCTGTTTTCCTTTTATATAAGATTTTTTTCCACAGAGTCATCAGACTCTGGGCCCACGGTAGATTTCATTGTATTTACAAGGCTCACCTTTGCCCTATTGAAGACTCTTGCCAAAAGAAAAGGGTGTTCAGACTCAGTCACAAGAGGAATCGTAAAGTGAGAGGAACCATGGCTTGTGATTCTCAATAATAAAATTGTTCA
>NW_021610207.1:0-1951 GCF_004785775.1 Grammomys surdaster | reverse complement strand
GAAGTAGCTAGATTCCAGCAGAAAAGCCCTATACAACGTATTGAACAAACCTCCAGTAAAGACATGCGCATTGCAAAGCATTCGTACTTCCAGAACTAAAGGCAAGTACAATACAGCTGAAGAGACTTAAACAACGTTACATGTAACATTTCAGTTAGTAACTGTGTTTGTTTTAAAGCATAAACACTTGTACCATCCGGTCTCGTGTACTTCATTGTTTCATATGGCATGTCCAAGAAAGTTTCTAGATTCCAGCAGAAAAGCACTATACAACTTATTGAACAAATTTAGTCTAAAATGCATTGCAGTGAATTCGTACTTCCAAAGCAAAAGGCAAGTACAATACAGATGAAAAGACTTTTACAATGTTACATGTGACATTTCAGTTAGGACTTGTGTTTGCTTTAAAGCATATACACTTGTACCATCCGTTCATGTATACTACATTGATTCATATGGCATGTCCATGTAAGTTGCTAGATTCCAGCAGAAAAGCACTGTACAATGTATTGAACAAACCTCCAGTAAAGATACGGGCATTGCAAAGAATTCGTACTTCCAGAGGTAAAGGCAAGTACAACACCACTGAAAACACTCAAATTATGAAACATGTGACATTTTGTGTAGGACGTTTGTTTGCTTTAAAGCATAAACACATGTACCATCCGGCCTCGTGCACTTCATTGTTTCATATGGCATGTCCAAGTAAGTTGCTAGATTCAAGCAGAAAAGGACAACACAACAAATTAAACAAAACTACTCTAAAATGCATTGCAATGCATTCATACTTAAAGAGCTAAAGGCAAGTACAATACAGCTGCAAATACTTAAACTACGTTATATGGGACACTTCAATTAGGACTTGTGTTTGCTTTAATGCATAAACACTTTTACCGTCTGGCCATATAGATTTCATTTTTTCATATGGCATGTCCAAGTAAGTTGATAGATTCCAGCAGAAAAGCACTATACAACGTATTGAAAAAGCCCAGTGTAAAGATACACACATTACAAAGCATTCATACTTCCAGAGGTAATGCCAAGTACAACACCACTGAAAGCAATGAAATCATTTTACTTGTTGAATTTCAGTTAGGAAATCTGTTTGCTTTGAAGCATAAACACTTGTACAATACGGCCATGTATATTTCATTGTTTCATATGGTCTGTCCAATAAAGTTGCTAGATTCCAGCAGAAAAGCACTGTACAACGTATTTAAAAAGCCTAGTGTAAAGACACTCGCATAACAAAGCATTCGTACTTCCAGAGGCAATGCCAAGTACAACACCACTTACAACACTGAAATCATGTTACTTGTCACATTTCAGTTAGGATGTGTGTTTGGCTTAAAGCATAAACACTTGTACCATCCGGCCATGTATATTTAATTGTTTCATATGGTATGTCCAAGAAAGTTGCTAGATTACAGCAGAAAAGCACTATACAACGTATTGAATAAACCTACAGTAAAGATACACGCATTGGAAAGCATTCATACTACCAGAGATAAAGGCAAGTACAACACCGCTTACAACACTGATATCATGTTACATGTGACATTTCAGTTACAAAGTGTGTTTGGATTAAAGCATAAAAACTTGAACCATCTGGCCATGTATATTTCATTGTTTCATATGGTATGTCCAAGAAAGTTGCTAGATTCCAGCAGAAAAGCACTATACATCGCATTGAACAAACCTACAGTAAAGATACGCACATTGTAAAGCATTCGTACTTCCAGAGCTAAAAGCAAGTACAATACAGCTCAAAAGTCTTAAACAACGTTATATAAGAGATTTCAGTTAGGACTTGTGTTTTGTATAAAGCTTATACACCTATAGCATCCAGCCAGGTATATTTCATTGTTTCATATGGAATGTCCAAGGAAGTCGCTATATTCCAGCAGAAAAGCACTATACAACGTATTGAAGAAACCTACAGTAAAGATAT
>NW_021610206.1:0-1090 GCF_004785775.1 Grammomys surdaster | reverse complement strand
GGGTTGAATTTGTCCTGAATTGCCCTCTTCATCTCTCCAAGTTAGAACTTTAGAACTCTGTTTTGGGTTATTGGCATAATCAATCCCCTGAAGGTGAGTGGGAGTATCAGACAAAGGCCAGGCTGAAGACCATTCTTGTTCTCTAATAATTGTTACATCCGCTCCTGTGTCTATCAATCCTTCAAAACCTTTTCCTTCAATTGTTAACTTAAGATTAGGTCTCTTGCTAGTAATAGATTGAACCCAGTACACATCAGAGGAACCAAAGCCATCTTGTCCTCTCTCATTCTTAACAAATTTGGAAGGAAGCGGATGCAAAGGAACCAAAACAAGTTGAGCAATTCTCTTGTCAGTAGGTACAGTTATAATACCATGGGGGGGAAGCAGCCATAATCTTAATTTCTCCCTCATAATCACTATCTATGACATTTGCAATCCTTTTACAATACTGCTGCTTCGACCCAGAAGTAATCCCCAAGTACCTGGAGGCAAGGGCCCAAAAACACCTGTGGGCAGCGTCTGAACTCCCATTTCTGGCGTCAGTACCACATGAATAATGGAACTGAGATCCAGTGCTGCACTTCCTGCGGTCGCTCTAATAAGTTCTGAAATGGATTTCCCTGGCTTGGCAACAGCTTCATGGCCCCATAAGCTGTTGGCTGTGGATTCCTGGGGGCCTAGGGCTGGCCCCGATACTCGTTTCCCGACAAGGGATGACACTCGTTTCCCGACAAGGGATGGCCCTGATTATCTGTTTTAGATTTGCATTCCTTAGCCCAATGATAACCCTTCTTGCACCTAGGACAGATTTCTGGCGTGCGACCTGCTTGTTTGCTTGTGTCCCTTTTTCTGGGACAGTCATTTTTAAAATGACCTGGATCTCCACATTTAAAGCACCTTTTATCTTTATGGGTCTGTATAAGCATTGCTTGCACAGTGGTCCCTTGTAAGGCCACAGCCACGGCCAGACCCTGATGATGAGAGGGTCCAATTTCAGTGCAAAGAAGAATGTACCCATGTAAATCAGTCTTCGCTTTGCACGGCCTGATAGCTGCGCGGCAAGCTGCATTAGCATTCTCATAAGCCAATT
>NW_021610205.1:0-1189 GCF_004785775.1 Grammomys surdaster | reverse complement strand
TTTGACCCCTACAAAGAGAGGCAGAACTGAAGATGGCATGGTAATGAAGAATAGCCTGATGTGACTAGGCTGGTGTGCCACCTAAGGCCATGGTTAAATCCTGACTGTGCTGCTGCTGAGGGCTACATCTGGGTCCATGGCCCTGCGGCAACAGGAGTCTGTGTCTATGTCTACGACTCATGTTGCCACCAAAGACCAGGCAAACATCTCTGATCCGGACTGCTGCCTTGTACCATATTGATGTCTAATCACTGTACAGAGCTGGCCCAGCCCCTCACTGGCTATGACAGGTATTCTAGAAGGCTGGCCTTGTCCCTTCCCTTCGGGGAGAGCAGGCCCTAGACACTTCATCTCTGTGTGTGTGACTTGACCTTGGTGTGCTGGAGCAGTGACATCAGTGAGCTACTCCCTAAGGGTATGATCAAAAGAGAGCTGATCTCACCCCTTCCTGAATGAACCAATTGGGTGATTTACTGAGGGCAGTGATGGAGAACTCACACTGGTGGTGTGCATACTGGAAAGCTGACAGGCTGACAAACTCAGTAACCAACCAGGCCTAGATGCAAGGCTTTGAGTTGGCCTACACCAACATCTTCCCCAACAATGAATTGCTGGAGTACATGAAGGGACCACTCCTGAAAATCTAAAGATACAGGATTTCCGTGACATAGGGCAACAAGATATTGGAGAGGAAACTTGGTAAGGATTTAGTATTGAGAGTGTAGCAAAATCTAGAGGCCTTAAACCAGACCAATGACTGGTTCCAATGAACATTTGTATACTGGGTGACACACCATAACACTGCCAAATAGCATTGTCCACAGAAGATTATCATGATTATTTGTTGTTGTTGTTGTTATTGTTGCTTTCTTTTTTGCTTGTTTTTTTTCTATTTCTTTTTTTCTTTTCTTTCTTTATTTTATTTTTTGCTTTATTTCAGTGGAAGTTGCAAAGGTGGATATGAAGGAGATAAGTAGCACTGGAATGCATGATGTCAAATTCACGAAGAAACTATTAAAAGTTTTTCAAAATGGAGATAATAAATATGCATAATTTTAAAAATCTTCAGTTAAAAAGAAAATCAAGATGTGCATAGTGAAGTGTAGGAGAATAAAGATAAAATATAGCCTCAGGCCAGATGAGGCAGAAAAGTCTTCATTATCCTGTGAGAAGGGACTTTTAGGGAGGG
>NW_021610204.1:0-1321 GCF_004785775.1 Grammomys surdaster | reverse complement strand
TTGTATGCACTGCTTCAGAAACCAGAAAAGGGGCTGGGCAGTGGTGGCGCACGCCTTTAATCCCAGCACTTGGGAGGTAGAGGCAGGCGGATTTCTGAGTTCGAGGCCAGCCTGGTCTACAGAGTGAGTTCCAGGACAGCAAGGGCTACACAGAGAAACGCTGTCTTGAAAAAGAACAAAAAACAAACAAACAAAAAAAGAAACCAGAAAAGGGTGTCAGAGCCCCTGGAACTGGATTTTTTTAAAAATTATTTTATTTTATTTTATTTTATTTTATTTTATTTTGTGAGTGTTTTGCCCAGTGTATGTATCTCTCTGTACTACCTGTGTGCTCAGTGCTCATGGAGATCAGACAAGGGAACTGGATCTCCTGGAATTAGACTTACAGATAGTTATGAACCACATACATACACTGGGAATTGAACCCGGGTCCTCTATAAGAACAAGTGCTCCTAACTGCTGAGCCATCTCCTAGTCCTGGCACTATTTTAAATCCCAGGAGCTTAACAGTGAATAGCGAAACAGTTTAGGTGTGGTGTGTGGTGGCACACACCTCTACTTCAGCCTTGGGAGATTCCATCTGGAAGATCACCGTATGCTGGAATGAAGGCTGAGCTAGCTACCTAGGGAAAATCTTATCTCAAAGAAAAAAGTATTAGTGAGATGGCTCAGGAGGCAAGAACCTTTATATTGCAAGCCTGAAGATCTGAGTTCAAGTGTTCATTACCTATGCAAAAGTTAGGCATGGCTGCCTGTGCTGGAAACCTGAGCATCTCAGTGGGGCAGAGATAGGTGGATCCTGGGAGCTCCCGGCCACCTCACACACATGGAAGGAAGAGGTGGGGGAAGAAGAATTCCTACTCTCCCAGAGCTATCTATCATTTAACTGAGAAAGATAAACAAGCCAAACACTGGTGTGTCCCATGGCTGTAAGTACGAGGAAAGGAGAAAAATGCAGGAAGAGCATCAGGTGGCCTGGGGAAAGGAAGCAAAACGTAGGTGGAGAGTCAACAAGACCTGATATGGAAGAAAGAGTGATAGTCAGGAGGTGGAAATGGGCGGGGCCTAGACAGAGGGAATGACAAAGTCTTTAAGGTTTGACTGAAGGGTGTAGCTCCTGATTAGATCCAAAGTGCCAGTCATCAAATTCCTTAAAGTTGCAAGCCCAGAATGTTCTAGTAACAAGGTAGACCGGAAAGCTAAGGACCCTGGGGGCTCATTGGTAGAGCGCTTTGTGTGAGGACTTGGAAGCCCTGGGTTCTGATGAAACTGAGAACATCAGAAAGGGAAGGAAGGAAGGAAGGAAGGAAGGAAGGAAGGA
>NW_021610203.1:1628-2019 GCF_004785775.1 Grammomys surdaster | reverse complement strand
TACATGGCTGGATGGTTCAAGTGTTTCTGCTTTAAACCAAACACACCACCTAACTGAAATATAATATGTAAAATGATTTATCTGTTTTCAGCTCTCTTGTACTTGCCTTTATCTCTGGAAGTAAGAATACACTGCAATTCGGTATTTTTACATTAGCTTTGTTCAATATGTTCTATAGTGCTTTTCTGCTGGAATCTAGCAACTTACATGAACATTCTATATGAAACAATGAAAGATAAACGGCCCGATGTTACAAGTGTTTCTGCTTTAAACCAAACACACTTCCTAACTGAAATGTAACATCTAACATGATTTGGATGTTTTCAGCTCTGTTGTAATTGCCTTTATCTCTGGAAGTAAAAATACACTGCAATTCGCGTATTTTTACATT
>NW_021610203.1:1200-1528 GCF_004785775.1 Grammomys surdaster | reverse complement strand
AAACACCTAAATCATGTCACATGTAACATGATTTAGGTGTTTTCAGCTCTGTTGTACTTGCCTTTTTTCTCTGGAAGTAAGAATACACTGCATTTCGTGTATTTTTACATTAGCTTTGTTCAATACCTTCTATAGTGCTTTTCTGCTGGAACCTACCAACTTACTTGAACATTCAGTATGAAACAATGAAAGATACACGGCTGGATTGTACAAGTGTTTCTGCTTTAAACCAAACACACTTCCTAACTGAAATATCACATGTAAATTGATGTAGGTGTTTTCAGCTCTGTTGTACTTGCCTTTATCTCTGGAAGTAAGAATACACTGC
>NW_021610203.1:491-1190 GCF_004785775.1 Grammomys surdaster | reverse complement strand
CAGCTCTGTTGTACTTGCCTTTATCTCTGGAAGTAAGAATACACTGCAATTCGCGAATTTTTACATTAGCTTTGTTCAATACGTTCTATAGTGATTTTCTGCTGGAACCTAGCATCTTACTGGAACATTCACTATGAAACAATGAAAGATACACGGCCCGATGGTACAAGTGTTTCTGCTGTAAACCAAACACACTTCCTAACTGAAATGTCACATGTAGCATGATTTAGGTGTTTTCAGCTCTGTTGTACTTGCCTTTTTTCTCTGGAAGTAAGACTACACTGCATTTCGCGTATTTTTACATTAGCTTTTTTCAATACGTTTATAGTGCTTTTCTGCTGGAATCTAGCAACTTACTAGGACATTCACTATGAAACAATGAAAGATACATGGCTGGATGATACAAGTGTTTCTGCTTTAAACCAAATGCACTTCCTAACTGAAATGTCACATGTAACATGATTTAGGTGTTTTCAGCACTGTTGTACTTCCCTTTATGTCTGGAAGTAAGAATACACTGCAATTCGCGTATTTTTACATTAGCTTTGTTCAATACCTTATATAGTGCTTTTCTGCTGGAACCTAGCAACTTACTTGAACATTCAGTATGAAACAATGAAACATACACGGCTGGATGGTACAAGTGTTTCTGCTTTAAACAAAACACACTTCCTAACTAAAATATCACATGTAACATGA
>NW_021610203.1:0-391 GCF_004785775.1 Grammomys surdaster | reverse complement strand
CAATACGTTCTATAGTGCTTTTCTGCTGGAATCTAGCAACATAGTTGAACATTCAGCATGAAACAATGAAAGATAAATGGTCCGATGGTACAAGTGTTTCTGCTTTAAACCAAACACACTTCCTAACTGAAATGTAACATGTAACAGAATTTAGGTGTTTTCAGCTCTGTTGTACTTGCCTTTATCTCTGGAAATAAGAATACACTGCATTTCGCGTATTTTTACATTAGCTTTGTTCAGTACGTTCTATAGTGCTTTTCTGCTGGAACCTAGCAACTTACTGGAACATTCACTATGATACAATAAAAGATACACGGCTGGATGGTACAAGTGTTTCTGCTTTAAACCAAACACACTTCCTAACTGAAATGTCACATGTAACATGATTTAG
>NW_021610202.1:0-1391 GCF_004785775.1 Grammomys surdaster | reverse complement strand
AATTTTGTCAATATATTTATGTAATAATCAATTCTGTAATAAACAATTCTGTCAATATCTTTATTTAAAAAACAATTCTGTCAATATCTTTATTTAAAAACGAGTTAAGTCAATATCTTTATTTAATAACCTATTCTGTCAATATCTTTACTTAATAACCAATTCTGTCAAAATCTTTATTTAATAACAAATTCTGTCAATATTTTTATTTAGAAACCAATTCTGTCAACCTCTTTATTTAATAACCAATTCTGTCAATATGTTTAATAATCCATTCTCTCAATATATTTATTTAAAAACCAATTCTGTCAATATTTTATTTAAAGACAAATTACGTCAATATCTTTATTTAATAAACAATTCTGTCAATATCTTTATTTAATAAAAAATTTTGTCAATATCTTTATTTAATAACAAATTTTGTCAATATCTTTCTTTTAAAACCCTTTCTGTCAATATCTTTACATTATAATCAATTCTGTATAACCAATTCTGTGAATATCTTTATTTAAAAACCAATTCTGTCAATATATTTATTTAATAAACAATTCAGTAAATATCAGTATTTAATAAACAATTATGTCAATATTTTATTTAATAACCAGTTCTGTGAATATCTTAATTTAATAACCAATCCTCTCAATATCTTTTTTAATAATCAGTTATGTAATACACAATTATGTCTATATCTTTATTTAAAATCCAATTCTGTCAATATCTTTATTTAAAATCCAATTCTGTCAATATCTTTATTAAAAACCGATTCTGTCAATATCTTTATTTAATAATCAATTCTGTGGTAACATATTCTGTTAATATCTTTATTTAAAAACAAATTGTCTCAATCTCTTTATTTAATAACCAATTCTGTCAATATCTTTATTTAATAACCAATTCTGTGTGTATCTTTATTTAATAACCAATTCTGTCAATATCTTTATTTAAAAACCATTTCTGTCAATATCTTTATTTAATAACCAATTCTGTCAATATCTTTATTTAAACACCAATTCTGTCAATATCTTTAGTTAGTAACCAGTTCTTCCAATATCTGTATATATTAATCAGTTCTGTCTGTCAATATTTTTATTTAAAAACCCATTCTGTCAAATCTTTATTTAAAAACCAGTTCTGTCAATATCTCTATTTAATAAACAATTCTGTCAATATCGTTACTTAATAATCAATTCTATGGTAACCAATTCTGTCAATATCTTTTTTTAATAATCAGTTATGTAATACACAATTATATGTATATCTTTATTTAAAATCCAAATGTGTCAATAACTTTATTTAATATCCAATTCTGTCAATATTTTTATTTAAAAAAACATTCTGTCAATATCTTTATTTAACAACCAATTCTGTCAATATCTTTATTTAATAACCAA
>NW_021610201.1:0-1049 GCF_004785775.1 Grammomys surdaster | reverse complement strand
CAAACTGGTACAACCACTCTGGAAATCAGTCTGGCGGTTCCTCAGAAAATTAGACATTGCATTACCTGAGGACTCAGCTATACCACTCCTGGGCATGTACCCAGAAGATGCTCCAACATATAACAAGGACATATGCTCCACTATGTTCATAGTAGCCTTATTTATAATAGCCAGAAGCTGGAAAGAACCCAGATGTCCTTCAACAGCGGAATGGATACAAAAATTGTGGTACATTTACACAATGGAACATTACTCAGCTATGACAAACAACGAATTCAAAAAATTCTTAGGTAAATGGATGGAACTAGAAAATATCATCCTGAGTGAGGTAACCAAATCACAAAAGAACACACATGGTATTCACTCACTGATTATTGGATATTAGCCCAGAAGCTTGAAATACCCAAGATTCAACTCACAGACCACATGAAGTTCATGAAGAAGGAAGACCAAGTGTAGTTGCTTCGGTCCTTCTTAGAAGAAGTAACAAAATACTCAAGGGAGCAAATATGGAGACAAAGTGAGGGACAGAAACTGAAGGAGGGGCTGACTGTCTGGAAACCATTCCACCTGGGTATCCATCCCATGTGCTGTCACCAAAGGTAGATGCTGATATGGATGTCAGGAAGTGAAGGCTGACAGGAGCCTGATATAGCTGTCTCCTTAGAGGTCTGCCAGAGTCTGACATGTTTAGAGGTGGATGCTCACAGCTAACCATTGAAATGATCAAGAGGTTCCCAATGGAGGAGTTAGAAAGAAGATTGAAGAAGCTGAAAGAGTTTGCTGCCCCATGAGGAGAGCAACAATAATCAACCAAACTAGAGCTCTCCAGGTTCTAAACCACCCACCTGGGATCACATAGGGATGGACCTATGGTTCCTGTTGTATATGGAGGGGAGGATGGCCTTGTTGGGTATAGGTGGGAGAGGAGATCTTTGATCCCATGAAGGCTAGATGCCGAGTGTGGGGAAATTCAAGGGTGGGGAGGTGGGAGTTGGGGGAAGGTGGGGGCACATCCTCATAAAAGCAGGAGGAAGAGGGATGGGATA
>NW_021610200.1:0-1109 GCF_004785775.1 Grammomys surdaster | reverse complement strand
AGTTAGGAAGTGTGTTTGGTTTCAAGCAGAAACACTTGTAACATCCAGCCATGTATCTTTCATTGTTTCATATGGATTGTCCAAATAAGTTGCTAGATTCCAGCAGAAAATCACTATAGATAGTATTTAAAAAATCTACAATAAATATACCCGAATTTCAGCACATTCTTACTTCCAGAGATAAAGGCAAGTACAACATAGCTGAAAACACCCAAATCATGTTACATGTGACATTTCAGTTAGGAAGTGTGTTTGGTTTAAAGCAGAAACACTAGTACCATCCTGCCATGTATCTTTCATTGTTTCATATGGAATGTCCAAATAAGTTGCTAGATTCCAGCAGAAAAGCACTATAGATAGTATTTAAAAAATCTACAATAAATATACCCGAATTTCAGCACATTCTTACTTCCAGAGATAAAGGCAAGTACAACATAGCTGAAAACACCCAAATCATGTTACATGTGACATTTCAGTTAGGAAGTGTGTTTGGTGTAAAGTAGAAACACTAGAATCATCCTGCCATGTATCTTTCATTGTTTCATATGGAATGTCCAAATCATTTGCTAGATTCCAGCAGAAAAGCACTATAGAAAGTATTTAAAAAATCTACAGTAAATATACGCGAATTTCAGCACATTCTTACTTCCAGAGCTAAAGGCAAGTACAACAGAGCTGAAAACACATAAATCATGTTACATGTGACATTACAGTCATGAAGTGTTTTTGGTTTAAAGCAGAAACACTAGTACCATCCTGCCATGTATCGTTCATTGTTTCATATGGAATGTCCAAATAAGTTGCTAGATTCCAGCAGAAAAGCACTATAGAATGTATTGAACTAAGCTACATTAAAGATAAGTGAATTTCAGCACATTCTTACTTCCAGAGCTAAAGGTAAGTACAATAGAGCTGAAAACACCTAAATCATTTTACATGTGACATTTCAGTTAGGAAGTGTGTTTGGTTTAAAGCAGAAACACTAGTACCATCCTGCCATGTATATTTCATTGTTTCATATGGAATGTCCAAATAAGTTGCTAGATTCCAGCAGAAAAGCAATATAGAGTGTATTGAAACACCCTAATGTAAAGATACACACATTGCAG
>NW_021610199.1:0-1210 GCF_004785775.1 Grammomys surdaster | reverse complement strand
GCCCTGTATTTTATTCCTAATACCACCCAAAAATAATGATTTTTTTTAAAAAAAAGTTGGAATTTGGGCTCAGTGATAGACTCTAGGTATTCGATGTGCAAGGCTCATCAAACAAAAGCACATATATTCGTCCACCCATCCACCCACCCCATTTCTCTCACACAACCACCCATCCATCCACCCATCCATCCACCCATCCATCCACCCATCCACCCATCCATCCATCCATCCACCCACCCCATTTCTCTCACACATCCATCCATCCATCTACCCACCCCATTTCTCTCACACAACTATCCACCCACCCATCTACCCACCCCATTTCTCTCACACAACCATCCATCCATCCATCCACCCACCCATCCACACATTTGATAGACAACAGACGTGACCAAGGAAGGCCTGATTGACTTGACCTTGGTGCAGAAAGCTGAAAGAAGTGAGCTAAGTGGCTCTGGAGAGAGAGAGTGGTAAAGGAAGGGCAAGGTCTTGAGGTGAGGGCTGGCCTGAAGTACTCAGGTCATGGCAAGCAGAACAGACGTGTGCTGGGATGGGTGAGTCAGAGAGTTAACTGTACAGTGAGGAAAGCTTGGGTTGGGGGACAGCAGCAGTGTGTCATATCAGGCTCTACACAGTGGAGGGCCTTTTAGGCCCTGTGATGGCTCCAGTCCAGGAGATGGAGCCATTGAAAGGTTTGAGCCAAAGAATATGATCGGGGGATTTTTTTTTCCATTTTCATATGTGTATTCAAGTATGTGTGTGTTTGTGTGTGTACACACGTGTGTATGTATATCTTACATGTGTGTGAGTGTGCATGTGGAAGCTGAAGTTTGACGTCAGAAACTGCCCACCTTTGAGATCCTTGCTTCTTCCACCTTGCTCAGTTAGGCAGGTCTTTCAATCAAACCCAGAGCTGGTTGATATGGGTAGCCTTGCTGGCCAACTTGCTCAGAGTGATCTGCCTATTGAATGGGTGGTGTCAATTCTGTGATGCTTGTCAATCAAAGGGCTTGCCTTTGGGAGGAGGGAGGAGTTCTGATTTGCTTTCCTAAGCCTCATCCCTGGCATTAAAAGGCCTCTGAACAACTAAGTACAATCCTGAGCTAGCTACAGCTCCAAGAGGAGTCTTTCTGTGTTTGAGACTGAACTAGGAAAGTTCGGGGGGAACGCTTTAGTATTTTCTCTTTTAGCCTGCTGCTGACCCCACCCC
>NW_021610198.1:0-4536 GCF_004785775.1 Grammomys surdaster | reverse complement strand
CCTCTCTAGAAGTTAGCTCCTTTTGTAATAAAGCTTTAGTGCTTAAAAAAAAAAAAGAAAAACAAAACAAAACAAACAAAACCCCAAAAACAGAACAAAATAAAACAAAAAACAAAACAAAAAAAATTATCAAAACCCATATTGAATAGCCCACAACTGCCTACAACTCTGGCTCCGGGGATCCAAGCACTGACTAAACAGGTTATAGAGACCTGCAATCTTTCATGTCCTAGATTACACTCTTCATGCTCCTGATCCCTTTGGGTCTTCGTAATAACAGGCAGGGACAATTATCTCTACATTGTCTCTGTGAGGAGCCCACATCTTGGTTATCTGCTTCTCCTACATCCTCAAATCCCACCCATCCCTCGGCAAACAGATACTGATCTGCCTCTCAATGGCTATCCAAGATGTGGTTTCTCCCGATCCAAACTCCGCTGCTGCTTCACCCCAATCCATCACCTTTCCTTGGACTCTGCTGTGTCCAGATGAATGGTCTCACCATTTCTCCACTGCCCTCTCCTATGATCTTTCTTATTACAGAAATATGTTGTCAAATTTAAAGTCATACAATTAACCCAGGGACCGTAGTAAACAGGACCCCAGTTCAATCGATTGGATCAAGGCCTATGATTCTATACCTATGAGAAGCTGCCAGGTGAGGTCCATGCCATCTGTCTATGAGTACCATGTGAACAATCCGATGCTGTTTCTAAGATTTTAGCCTGAGCTGGAGGTGTAACAGTGGTAGTGAATTCTTCTAGCATCTATGAGGCATTGGATTTGGTCTCTAGCCTCAAATAATACCTTACATTTAAATATAAATACATCATCCCTTTCCCTGCCAGCCCTCAGTGGCTCTCTGTTGCACACACTGCTCCTGGGTCATCTCACCAGTGCCAGTTTTGCATGACTACACACAATACCCAAGGTAATCACCCTCCATATCGGAAAGTTTATTTGGGCCTACAGGTTTGGAGGTCTGGATCCATGGCTGCTTGGTCTGTTGCTTTGATGCCTGTGTTAAATACTGTCCCCTTCAAGAACACAGTCCCAGTGACCTGACTCCCTTACTAGACTCACTATCTCTCATGGTAGGTGGCCTCTAAAGAGAACTACCATGAGCTAGATTGCATTAGAGAAGGATCTGAACCCAGGGCAGAGTAGATATGTTCTTTTCCTGGCCACATACAATCACTTTGCCTTTCTGGGTCACTGTTCTCTCTCATCAATGGATGTTGCAATTTGTCAACCCAGAGTAATGGGGAAGCTTACACAAATCAGCAGGATGGGGCTAGAGAACTGACGACCCAAAGTCACATACAGTGAAACCTATGTGAGTACAGAGATGAGGTAGGGAAGACTCATACCTGTCTGAGAGCAAGGATACGGAGACAAGACGGTCAGAGCTCCTGGATTGTCCCGCCAGTCTACTTTTGCTTCCACTCTCAGAAAAGGCCAGTGCTCTTAAAGAGTGTTCTTGACCCTCTGGCCAGTGTCAAAACCCTTTTCTCCTACTTCCAGAAGTTTGGCAGACTTCTAGAGATCTGTCAGCCCAAGTCAGACCTCCCAGACTAGCCAAAGTAAAGACGAGGTCCTCCTCACAGGGTGGCAGAAGCAGGATGTCTCAGCTCCTCTCTGTCCCTATATGTTTTTGTCTGATAGTGTCTGAGTCTCTTTTATCCAACCTTACAAATCCTCACACAGGCAAAGGACAATGGGAATTCTCTGGAGCCAGCCTCAGTGGCCAGTGATAATCTGGAGGATTGGGTACAAGAATCACAGAATCTGGTGACATGGCAGGGAGAATGAAGCCAACCTCTCTGGAAGAGCTGTTTTGTCAAACCTCTCTTCAGGACTTTTATTATCTCTTTCATGGCAAAGAGACAAATTAGTGTCTATTTCTTCTAGTGCATGGGGTAACCCTGGACTTCAATCCCCACCAGTGATGTCTGCACCCCATGGCCCTCTGTGTCCAGTGTTCACTAAGCACGCCCTCGGGGGAAGGGTGTTGACTGCTGTGGCTCTTCATTGGCATTGTAGGGACCGTTTTGGGGCCTCTGCTCCCCAAGGAGATGGAAGCCACCACCTTCCACCCAGAAGGCTTTTTCTTCCTCCCAGAGGGCATTCTCTTCCTCCCAGAGGGACTTCTTATCCTCCCACAGAGCCTTTTCTTCTGCAAGCAGGGCTCTTTCTTCTACCCACAAGGCTTTTTCCTCCTCCCATAGGGCCTTATCCTCCTGAAGAAGATTCCGGTCTCTTTCCCATAAAGTATTGTCCTCTCTCCAGAATGCCCTGTCCTTCTTCCAGAAGGTTCTGTATTTTTTCCAGAAAGCCTTCTCTTCTTCACGGAAAGATTTTTCCATTTCCCAGAAGGTTTTTTCTTCCTTCCAGAAGATCTTCTCTTCTTCCCAGAAAGGTCTCTCTTCTTCCCAAAAACCCAGGATCTGGCCCCGGAAAGCCCGGATCTTGCCTCGGAACTCCCAGATCTCTTCCCTGAAATCTTCTATTTTCTCATGGAAATTTCTCATCTCTTCTCGAAAAGCCTTTTCCTCCTGCAGCTTATGTATTAATTTCTCCTGACGGATACTGGGTGAGGGTGGCACCAGTGACCGGAGGCAGGCCAGTCCCATCCATTTGCTCACCTTGAAGGGAAACATCTTCCAATCAGCTGGAATGGTGGATGGCTTTGTTGGAGGTCAGGGCTGTTGGCCACGTCCAGGTCAGTTGGCCAAACCCTGTGAGTACATCAGAGAGAACACATCCATGAGCAACATTTGCCAGAGAACCAGCGTTTGGAAGCATGTTGTCTGATATGAGAGAATGTAGTCATCATTCTCTTGAATCTTTAGTACAGAAGAATGCTGGGTGGTCATGGCTTTGAGCTGCTTGATACATTCAAGGTCTAGTGTTTCAAGAACAATCTCACCCAACAAAGACAGTGGTGCTAAAGTAGGACTTAAAGAACTCAAGGGTGACGTGATCATTTAAGGGATGGATTGTAGGTCATTTGCTTTCCTTTTATGTCATAAGTTGCCACACTCTCCAGAGGGTTTACTTTTGCCAAAGCCACTCAAGATTCATCCAAATTCTATCTTGGGAGTTCATGTTTATTCATGTTTGGTGGCTCCCATGTGAAAGTTGATTTTACAAGACACCGGGCCAATTGGTTGGGGAACCCTACCAATGGAGGGAGGGAAATTCTTTTAGCAAAAAAAAAAAAAAAAAAAAAAAAAAAAAGCGTATTTGATAAACAGAGGTTTGATGAGAAAATGTGAGACAATGCTAAATACTGGTGAGGCTGTGGAACCTGAAAACCACTCAGTGAGCTTTGTAATCAGGATAGTGGTTGGTGGGGGAACAACTCAAGGAGCGAGTAAGAGGTGATTAGAGCATCTGAGAAGGGTTGGGGGGCCAGGGCAGTGTCCTGTTTCTTTGCTTGGGTAGTGACTGCGTATGTTCATTAAAAAACCCCTAAACACCAGTTAAAGAGGAAATAAGAGAGAAAAAGAGAAGAAGAGAAAAAGGATGGGAGACGGGGGTGGGAATGGGGAAGGGACGAGGAAAGGAAAGAGGAAAATAAGGGATGGGAAGAGAAGGGAAGACAGGGAAGTGGAAGGAGAAGAGAAAATGAAGGAAAAGGGAGGAGAAAAAGAAAGAAAAGGAAAAGAAGGGGAAGGGGAGAGAGGAAAGGGGGAAGGTAGGAAGGCGGAGGAGAGGGAGAGGGTAAGGAATCTAAACACGGTAAATATAGCAAAAATCAAGGTAGCTCACAATTCAGATACGCACCACGGCCGGTCACAGGGTGAGAAAGATGAATGCCTAGAGTGTAGGGAAAGCTGAGCGTAGCTAGTGTGTGCTCGGGTGCACGGATACCATTGTGTGCTTCTTGAAAGCTGAGTTTGGCCTCAGTGGTCCTCACTAAAGCACCACACAGTAGACTATAGAGCAGCATGGTCCAGACTTTCCCTGTGTTCTCTTCTGGCTTGGAATTAGGGAATGAAGCACACACAGCTCCCCCACCCCTCTCTATTTGCCCACGCTCATTCACACTGGGTGGCTCATACGTGAAAGGAGTTTGCTACAAGGCACCAGGCAGTTGGATGATGAAACTAGCCAATGGAGTGTGTGTGTGTGTGTGTGTGTGTGCTCGCGCGTGCGCGCGCGTGAGCGTGCATGGGTGTGTATGCATACGTGTAAAGACGGTAGCTATACTGTGTATGGCTGTTGATCTCACTTCCCTCCAGTAACACAGACCAGAAGCTGGAGGCTCACCTCTGACCTCTTCCCCTCCTATACCAGATTTCTCCTCAGCCAACGAGCCCTATCATTTCTGACCCTTCACATCTCTTGGAGGCCCATACTTCCTGTTCCATCTTCCAGTAGCCACTTCTGGGTAGGATGTCTGTTCCTACTTCCATGGTCTCTAGTATTGATCTTGCTGTCCAGATATCTGCCTAGACAGTGGTGTAGTCGCCCTCACTGGATTTCTAAGGCTTTGTCCTGTTGTATCATACCTGCTTATAAACCATCAAA
>NW_021610197.1:0-1109 GCF_004785775.1 Grammomys surdaster | reverse complement strand
AACAGAACACTGGTGGAGGGCTGTTGTTGACTACCCTGGTGGTTTAAATGAGGATCTCTCCCACAGGGGCAGCTGTTTGTACTTGGTCCCCAGTGTCTGGTGCTTTTTGTGTAGGCCTTGAAGGTGTGGAAGGATGAAGTATCTCACTGGGGGATTCAAAGGGATATGTTATCCCTTCCAGTCCTGTATTTTCTCTGGCAGTGGCAAGACCTAGGAGGAACAGCCAGGCCTCAGTCAAACCAGCAGGAGTCAGCAGGAGGGACCAGGGCCAACAGTAAAGCCAGGATAAGTTCTTGGCTGTGCCTCTCTCAGTGAAGGGAAGATCAGCACAGATGTGAGACCCACAAGCATTTAGCTATGCAAGCAAGCCACGCTCAGCCTTGGTCACTGTCCATTAAGTCCTATTTAATCTCCCTCCAAACATCATATGTCCTCCATGGTTCTTACCTCTGCACGAGAGTCTGTCTCAGCAGAAAAGCATTCTGCCAATTGGCTGGAAAACATACCTTCACATGTGCTTTAGCAGAACACCATCCAACACAACTGACTTTCCAAAGAAGCCATAAGTTTCCACTTCATTGTGGTTTTTTATTCACTAATTATTTTTAATTCTGTGTATATGTGTATAGGGGGTGTGTTCACATGAATGCAAGTGCCCACAAATACAAGGAGAGCATTGGGACTCCAGGAATTGGAGCTATGGGCAGTGGTTTGTTGTGTGTCATGGGTACTAGGAAACCAACTAGTTTATCCAGTTGTTGAAGTTTTAAGTATTTTTAATTGATTTATTTTCATTTTTATATGTTCCTTCTTAAGTTAAACCTTTTTGTAGTAATTGCATAATTTTGTAATAATTGTAATAATTCTCATGCAGTTTTCACAATTAGAGGAAATAGAAGAAACTATACACATAACCCCATATCCATGTTACTGTGTTTCCCCCATAGGAGCATCCTGGAAACAAGTATAACATTACAAGAAATTGAGATGCATATATGTAAGGGGTTTAACAGGTCATCAAATGTCCCGACCCCCTGACCCCATCTATGGCCTTTTATTTTTTTTTTTTTTTGAGACAGGGTTTCATCATATAACTCTGGCTAACCTGG
>NW_021610196.1:0-2428 GCF_004785775.1 Grammomys surdaster | reverse complement strand
GGAGGGAGGGAAAGATATACAGCCCAGGAACATGTGGAAAGAGAGGGGGAAAGAGGAAAGAGGGAGAAAAGGATCAAAACAAAACAAAGAGAGAGTGAGAGAAAGTCAGAGAATCAGAGAGTGAGAGGGAAAGGCCAAACTGTCCCGACTGACCTGGCTATTACTACGTAGTTCTTGTGCAAAGCCTAGAAGGAATGCCAACAATGAATGTTTCACATTGAGTGAGAAGTGGTATTTTCACATCAAGGGTTAACTGAAGTTTCCGTAGAGTTCGAGGTATAGTGAAAACTTTCTACTCTGATAAAACATGACCAAATCAACTTGTAGAAGAAAGAGTTTATTTGGGGCTAATGATTACAAAGGCTGTCACCATTATGGCAGAGAAAATGGCAGCAGGCTGCAGGCAGGCAGCCATGGTGCTAGAGCAGGAGCTGGGAGCTCCCACCTGTAACTGACAGCAGGAGGCAGAAAGCTTGCTGGAAAGAACTTTTGAAACCTCAAATCCTACTCCCAATCATAGTTTCCTCAAACAATGCCAAACTTCCTAATCCTTTCCTAATAGTTCCAGCAATTGGAGATCAAGTATTCAAACATATGAACCTATGAGTCCATTCTCAATCAAACCACTTTAGAAGGATAAATTGGTAAAGATGACTCTATTTGGGGAGGGGACATAAAGGCATTTTAAATTTATGCAATATCTTAAAAGTAGCTCTACAGAAAATAATACATGTTTAACCTTATACATTCAGATATATCTTATACAGTCATTATTTGAGTCTATTGTGTGTGATATGAACTGAAACACACACAAACATTTCTTTTGGTATAAGAGGGAGAATGGTAGATGTGCCCAGACCCCATGTACATAACCCCTATCATGGTTCTACAATCACATCCAAATTTATGGAGATACTAGAGAAAATGGCAAAAAGTCTGAGATTAGCCACAGATAATGTACAATGTTCTAGATGATGTTTTGTTGTATAAGTATTTCAGAAACAGAAGACTGGAGGAATATAAATGCCAAGACCAATTTGATAAAGTCTTTGCAATAACAATTTGTTAAAACATTGCCTGAAGTTATTACTCAGGCAGCATTGTCCAAAGGAACAAAGAGAAGAAAATGTAATCGAACACAAATACCACTTTATATTTGGTCTATTCTGCTGATTCCACCCTCATGTCTCTGGCCTCCATTTGCCATGGTCACCTCTTTGAGTG
Source organism: Grammomys surdaster (assembly GCF_004785775.1). Classification (NCBI taxonomy): domain Eukaryota; kingdom Metazoa; phylum Chordata; class Mammalia; order Rodentia; family Muridae; genus Grammomys; species Grammomys surdaster. The sequence goes on along the minus strand of NW_021610196.1, from coordinate 1,204 downwards.
GTTCATACTACCTCTACACCTTTCAACTAAACCTAGAATGGCTGAAATTTGAGTTTTAAATGAGGCCAATTTACAAAGTTGTGGTTATATTGCATTGTGCTAAGATGAGCTGTCATTTTGTGCTCTGTTCTGATTGTAAAATAATCGCATGACTGTTTCCAATCCAAATGCTGAAGCCTGACTGTGTAACACCATTCAGAGCTGCGATCATCTCGTCTCTGTATTTATTATTAATCAAAAACAGTCCTACGCCCAGATGACTCTATTTCAGTAGTACAAATAATCTATCAAGATTTGCCAAAGGGTGACTTTGCTTCCTGCATTGTTAGAATCATTTATTTTATGAATTTTAGAAACATGCAATTTCCTTAATAAAGACCACTTATGCTCCCTTATGAGCCACCGTATTATAAATAACCTTCCTTTATGGTTAAAAATGGTTCTTGTGTGCTTCCTGTGTTTGGAATATTATGTGTAATTTGTGTATCTAAATGATTAAAAATGGAAAAATATTTCATCTATGGGCAGTGGGATAAAGAGCCTGTGAGGTGCATGTATTGGCATATTCCTATGAAATGACCAAGGGACAGATATGAGATGCTGTCCATTATTGTAATTGTTCTTCTACCATAGAATGAGACTTTAATGTGAGTTAAAGCAAAAGCATCTTCTGTGGTAAAGTAAATTAATCTCCTAGGACTGTAATTTTGGAATGACTGGCTGTACATGGTAGGTGCAGATGTGGTTTCTAACAAGCACAAGTAGATTTCCAGGCAAAACTTGCTGTCTGGGGAAGTTGCTGTGTTCTCTCCAAAACAGTCTTTGGCTAACAATTCATAGCCATATAATAATGAGGATGCAGAATCCCTTCAGATACAATGCAGTCATGGGTTCTTTGAAAGAAGAAACACTAAGGTTCCGACTAAGAAGCAATGGGTAAAAGTAACACGATAAACATAAGCTCCAACTGAAGACAAATAATACCAATGTCTTTCAGTCATATCTATGCAAACAGCATCTGAAATGAAAATTCTACAAAGCATCTAGAAAATGTTAGTTACTGTTTTATTTTTTAAACTTACCATATGTTTTCTCTTTTAAAGTAATTAAAAATAATCTGTGCTCTGTTCACAGGCAAAAGTGGAACATCTTTTTCTAATCCAGAGAGGGGGGAGGAAGGGGAGGGAGGGGAGGGAGAGGGAGA
>NW_021610195.1:0-1663 GCF_004785775.1 Grammomys surdaster | reverse complement strand
CCTCTTCCTCTCCTTACTCCTCCTCTTCCTCTCCTTACTCCTCCTCTTCCTCTCCTTACTCCTCCTCTTCCTCTCCTTACTCCTCCTCTTCCTCTCCTTACTCCTCCCGCCTTAGCTCCTCCCAACTTGCGGATAAAATTTCCCGTTATAATTGAATACTTTACAAAATTCTTATTGACCATTTGTTGTGTTTCTTCTTTTGAGAAATTTCTATTTCATGTTTTTCCTCTTTCCTTTTCTGATGGATGTAGTCCTATCTTGTCTTGGATTTACTCTGTAGAGTAATTGGCCTCAAACTCAGAGATCTCCCTGCCTCTGCCTCCCAAGGGCTGGGCTTAAAGCATGCACCACCATAGCTAGCCTAGACCTGTATTGTGACATGTATTTTCCATGTTTTCCTGTAAGAGTTTCAGTACATAAGACTTTGATCCACTTTGAGTTGACTTTTCTTCCAGGCAAGAGACATCTCTCATTTTATTTTCTGTAGTTAGACACCCAGCCTTGCGAGCACAATGCGCTAAGTATTCTTTCCACTGCACTTTTTTTTGACACCTGTCAAAAGTAAGCGGCCAGGTCACTCACTGTTAATAAATTCAGATCTAGTGTGTTGCTTCTGCGAGGCTAATACAGAAAATTGCTGTATAAGGCCAGCCTGGGCCAATCAAGAGCCTATCTTGAACAAAAACAAACACACATGTTCGCATGCACAAGCAGAGAAAGAGACACAGACACACACAAAGACACACACTCATTTAAAATCTTTTCTCATATATACGTTCATGAAGTTGTATAATCGTCCCTATCATCTCAACCCGGAACATCAGACATTACTTAAGAACTTAAACCATCAGCAGCTGCTCCCCGCGACCCCTGTTCCCTTCCTTGACAGTCACTATCCTTTTTTGTCTCTTTAGGCTTGCCTGTCTGGGGACTGGGGACATACTTCAATGATAGACAACTGAAACAGAAGCCTGAGGCACTACATTTGAGTTCCAACACCACACATACAAAAATTTACTTACTCTGTACATGTCACTCAAATTAAATTCCAGTTGTGAGACTTTGTGCCTGGCTGCTAAACTGCATCTGTTTTCAGGGTCCGTCTGTGCTGTAGCATGCCTTACTGTACCCCATGCCTGTCTCCGTTCCTAACTGCAGGCCTTACAGGCTGCCTTGCTCTGCTCTTTCTGGAATATCTAACATTGTGAGCATTCCTTCATGTGCTTGTCAACCAATTATATTTCATAGTTAAATATCTGCCGGGGCTGGGGATGTAGTTTAGCGGGAGAGTGGCTGTTTAAAACATAAATAAATGACTAGGTATGATGTCACATGCCTTTAATCCCAGATCTCTGGAGGCAGGGGCAGACAGATGCCTTCGAGGCCAATCTGGTATTCAGAGTGAGTTCCAGAACAGTCAAGGCTACGTAGAGAAACTTTGTCTCAAAACAAAACAAAACAAAACCAATAAAAACAACAACAAACAAAAGCCAAAAAACCCATAGATAATATGAACTGAGGGACAAAGCTTAGCAGTAAGCAATTCATCAGTTTGATCCCTGCACTGTGAAAAATATTGTTATTTTTAATTTTGAAAAAATATGTTTATTTATAAAACTTTGTTTTTTGTTTTTTTGTTTTTTTGTTTGTTTGTTTGCTTTTT
>NW_021610194.1:0-2569 GCF_004785775.1 Grammomys surdaster | reverse complement strand
AAGGGAGAAGCTGAACTATAATATTGTGAATAAACTCTCACCTTTTAAAACTCATTTCAGTTTATGTGTGAGTTTTGTCTGTATGCCTATATACCACAGGCATGTCTGGTGCTCCTGATGCTCAGAGAGAAGAAGAGGGGATTGGAACCTGTGGAATTTGAGTTGTAGGCTGTTGTGAAACAACATGTGGGTGCTGGGAATGGAACCCAGGTCCTCTGGAAGATCAAGTGCTCTTAACCACTGAGGTATCTTTTCAGCCTCCGCTTACCATTTTAAAGCACTGGCAACTTATTTTAACAATTTAATTATTGTATTTGGGATATACTTTTGTTGACAGAATGTTTACACAAAGTCCTGAGTTCAGTTCCAAGCACTAAATAAGCAGGGTATGGTGTTACCTACTCTTAACCCCAGCACCATGGAGAGGGATGCAGAAGGGCCAGCAGGTCAATTATTTTTCACTACATAGGAAATTGGAAGCCAGCCTGAAATTTATGAGATCCCATATCAAAGGTTGGAAAAATAACTTAAATATTACCTGAAAAATCTGCCTTTAAAAAGAATTAGAGATAGCCAATATGCGAAAGAGAAAAAGTTAAACATTCAAAAGATTAAAGGCGGAGTGCTTGTCTGATATATGTGACAGTTTGGATTCAATTCCTAGAAACGAGTAAGAACAAAAGCAGAGGTGATAATAAAAGCCTCACAATCAAAATGACACAGGGAGGAAGCAAGTGAGCAAGGAAGGCTAGAGAAGAAACCTGGACAACTGCATTTCTAAAAAGAGAAAGAAAACGTGCTCAGAAAACAATCCAGCAAACATGCAGCAGGAAGACAAATTGGTTCAAAGAACTAATGCAAAAAGAAGAAAGGAGAAGGCCTTTTATAACAACAAAGAAAAATGCTGGCCTATGTCATAGTCATGGACAAGTGGAAGGGGGGATGTCATTCTTCAGCAAAGACAAATGTGATCTGGAAATAAAGTAGAGCTGCTGCCATAAAACTCATGTCTCAAGAACATCAAGACATGTTCTTTTCTTCTTGTGAAGTCGCCCTGTGGGGTGTGGATTTACTTCTTATTTTGAATGATCCCCTGAGAAGAGCTTTGATTACAAGGTCTGTAACCTAATCAATAAATGAATAGGTTGGTGGATTCTTAAGTGGAGAGACTCATTGGGGCTACATCTTTTAATGAAGTGTATTTGATTTGAAAATTCTTTTCACTGTTTCCCAGCTGCCTAAGGGGAGCAGAGTCCATCTGTCACATCTTTCTGCCATGATGATTTTGCCCCATCACAAGCTGACCAGCAATGGAGCCAGACAAACATGGACTCATCTCTGGAACCATGAGCTGACTTTCTCAAGTGTTAGAATAACATGAGAAATACGTCCATAGCACTGTTCATCATAAAAGTCAAGCCAGGAACTCAAACAGGGCAGGAACCTGGAAGCAGGAGCTGATGCAGATATTATGGAGGGGTACTGCTTACTGGCTTGTTCTCCATGGCACATTCAGCCTGCTTTCTTATAGAACCTAGAACCATTAGCCCAGGAGTGGTCCCAAAAACAATAGGCTCCCTCCAACTCCATCCATCACTACTTAAGAACATGCTCTACAGGCTTGCCTGAAGAACAATCTTATGGAAACATTTTCTCAATTGAGATGACTTGCAGATGACTCTAGCCTGTGTTAAGTTAATATAAGGCATAGCCAGCTGAGAGTTTGTTGGGGTACAGTTAGCATCAGTATGCAAATATATAGAGAAAAATGAGTGGGAATTACAGCGTGCCAGCTGTTGTGACTACAGACAACCACGGTTTACATGAATGTTTTCTATATTCGCTCAATCTGAATAAGATGCCACCCCCATAGTCTCTGGTATCTAAATACTCAGTTCCCACTTGGTGATGCTATTTAGGTAGGTTCAGGTGGCATGGCCTTGAAGGAGGGAGTATGTCACAGGGGGACAGGCTTGAGGTTTCAAAAGCCCCACTACCTTCCCAACTAACACTTGCACCCCTTTCCCAAGCCCCCGTCTGTACCCCTCTAATTCCCATTTGCATTCGGAATTGAGCTCTCAGTTGCTGCCCCAACTCCCTCCTACTTCTGTTCCCCCACTATGGATGGTTATCTCCCCCGGAATCATAAGCCAAATAAACCTTTGCTTCTACAAGTTGCCTTGGTCATGGAGTTTAATCACAGCAACAGAAGAATAAAAACACACTGGGACGAATGCATGCCTTTTTACACACATTTCCTCAGACGCCTTGTTTTAGAAATATGTTTCTGTAGTTCTTAAAGAATTTGAGAATCCAAAATCATATATCCATGGTTACCTGGAGTAAACACAGATGCTAAGAGCTAAGCGGTAGATGGGTTCAAGTCAAGGCAGTTTTGTCTTAGGATATATATCAATAGGATTCTTATTAGCCTCTGAGAGAAGAACTCTGTATTATAAACATAAAATGGTTTTATCAAAGCATAAGCTGTACCCCAGAGAATCTAAACATAAAGCTGAAAAGAAACATAGAAATCTGTGAACCATTTTGAACCTCCGCTGGAGACACC
>NW_021610193.1:0-3138 GCF_004785775.1 Grammomys surdaster | reverse complement strand
CCTCAGCCATCCGCATTCCACTCTCTGATCCTATGACTTCTTACTCAGATCCCACGAAGCAGTGTGGCTATGGAATACCTGGCTTCCTGTGTGTTGTCTATTCTCATTTTTTGTCTACTTGGTGTCTGCTCGGTTTAAAGTTCAGTTACATCTGGAGTAGACACAAAGGTGAAATGTATGTCAGTTGAGGTGTAAGGTGAGAAACTTGCATAGGCACAGAGGCAGAAAACATGAATCGTGATTTTTATTAAGTCACAGTGGGAAAGAGATCAGTTAACTTCTTATCACTTTTGTTTTCATGATGTGCTCGTAAATACTCAGAAAAATAATGACTTTAAAGTCCACTAGACTATATGCTCTAAAAACTAGATTTCAAATAGGAGAGCCAGGACTGACTGTCATTAATTATGAAGCAGTGGCTGGCTGGCTGGTTGACACCGTGTCATTGACACATAGCCCTTAAGGAGCCTATACCCTGGGGAAGCACATCACAATACTCTCACACCACAGAAAAGCCACACAGCACAACCACAGGTGTCATTTGACTTCTTCACTCAATGTACTTAAGCTAACTTGGCAGAAGAGAAATTTTTGTGTATTAAAATTCATTTCCCAATGATAGAGCATCCCTTTTTCCACAGGCTTCCCCGGCTCCTTTCTCAGCTGCTCTGGTCCCGTGAGCCAGCACTAGCAGAGCTCATGGGACTGGCTCCTGCTAGGGCTGCGAGAGCGAAGGGCAGAGACAAATTCTGATTGGATCGAAACTTCAGTTTATTGATTTCTCCTCAAAATTCCTCTGGAGTTCGAAGGAACATGGCATGGAGGTTTAATAAGACCCACAGGCTGGTGAGAGTACTCAAGCTTGCCCTGCTGTCCCCAGGCCTACTGGGCCTTTGTTGTGTCACCTTAGGCTGAGGACATTTAGATGATTACTGGCATTGCTTCTTTGGGGGCATTGATAGATTAATTTACAGAAAATCCTGGAAGGAACTGTGGACAGAGTTCCAGATATAGCAAGGAGAAATAATTAAAGACAGAATTACAGGACATGTCTTTAACATAAGGAGAATGAACCGGGGGGCTGGAAAGATGGATCAATGGTTAGAGCACTTGTTGCTCTTGCAGAGGACCTGCAAGAACCTGGGGTTCGACTCCCAGCACCCACACTGAGGCTCACAATCACCCATAACTCCAATTTCAGGGGAATTCTAACCCTCTTCTGGCCTCCTCAGGTATCAGGTGTGCACACAGATATGCAGACAAAATCATAACAAATACAAAAAAAATAAGTCTAAGAAATCATTTTTTTAAAAGACAGAAGCAAATGATATTAAGGGGAAGCAGAAACAAGAACTATGGCACCCTGGATTCAGCCAAGGAGCTAGCAGCAAAAGAAAGACCTCGTCCAGTCTCAATTGTCACAGAAGGTTGACATGGCAAGTCCCTTCTCTGTGCTTCAACATTACCCATTTTAAGATGGGTTAGTAGCAGTTTGTCATTGACATCTACGGAAGGAGACTGCAGTAGTAACGTGTTCAGATTCAAATCCTGACTTGGCCCACCACTGTCACTGTGTCCTAGGCAACTTACAGAACACTCTTTAGACTCAGTTTCCAAACTCACCACAGTGTGGGACTGGGCTTCTGGGTGAAAACTTGCCTAGAGACACCGTTTCTATTTGTGAAGCTCTCTGAGTTCCCCCAAGGATAGTTTCTGAATAAAATAAAAATGTCTTTAAGAGCCTTATCAATCCCACCCTTCCCCACTCCTCTCCTCAGAGCAGGCAAGAGAACCACTTAAAAAGCATTGTAAGCACCAGGTAATGGAAGAGAGTGAGGCTGGTAACGGGCTGTACAGAGGAAGCCCCACTAAGCCATTAACACTTCTCTCTGCACAAAACAGAATGTGGATCTGAGTGTTTATTTCAGTAGCTCCAGGAACGCACCAGGCATGGCCATTTAAATTCACAAGACGTTTGTGGTCACATTTCTACCCTTATGAATAAAAGGCACAGAAGCAGGGGACAATGGTGGTTTTCTCAGCACACCAGAATATGGGGTTGGGTGGTCCGTAACAGCAGTATCTTCACTTATTATGACTACACTTTTGAAGGGCCAGTTTCACCTCCCCATCATGACCCCTCGCACACACACCTCCTCAACATCCAGTGTTTATAACTAGAAATGCTACCTCATGGACCCACCTCCTGGATCCACAAAGGATGTTAAAGGCATCCCTGTCAGGTTTATTTTACTTCCTGGAAGCTCATTAAAACCAAACCTTTCAAGTATTTCCTTAGCCAAAATGATCTCACATATTCCTTGAATCACAAACCACTCAGAGAGGGAAAGGGTGGGAGGTGTGGTCGGGGAGCTGGAAGAAGAGAGAGAAAGAAAGAAAAAAAATGGGATTCACAGAGGCTGAGGGAAGCTGTCTCCAGGAGTGCCTGTGACACAAGTCACCCACCGCAGACAAAGGACACCAGGAGGCGGAGGAGACAATGGGGGCTGCAGAGGAGCAGGCACAGGCAGCTCAGAGCATGCAGCAGTGAGAGGAGCCAGCAGGGACCCCCACCAGCTGTGCCCTGAACTCCATGCTGCCCTTGCTGCATAGGAAGAAGGCTGGGCTCCCAACCACTGCCCCGTATTGTCTAACAATAAGGATTCCACTGGCTTAAGGAATAGGTCCCCCCCCTGACCTTCTCTGTCTGTGTGTGTCTGTATGTATCTGTGTGCATGTGTGTGTGTGTGTATGTCTGTGTACGTATGTCTGTGTATGTCTGTGTGTCTGTGTGTGTCTGTATGTCTGTGTGTGTTTGTGTGTGTATGTTTATGTGTCTATATGTCTGTGTGTGTGTTTCTGTGTGTATGTATGTGTGTGTACGAGTATGTATGTATGTATGTATGTATGTATGTGTCTGTGTATGTATGTATGTATGTGTGTGTGTATGTGTGTGTATGTGTGTCTGTGTGTCTGTGATAAAAATGACAACAAAGACATAAGCCCCACCTTCCCCATGGCTCTATTTCGAAGCTCCAGCTGTCTTTCCACCTACTGAGTGAGAATCAGCAAACAGAACAGAATTGTTTTAAGTTCTTTAAGAGTTTAGAATGTCTTGTGAAGTAAAACAAATGACTA
>NW_021610192.1:0-7644 GCF_004785775.1 Grammomys surdaster | reverse complement strand
ATCTTTCTACCGGGCTCACGTGGATGGCGGGATGGTCTGGGCAATGCCCAGCCTTGCAGAGACAGCATGGAAGATTGGAAGAGCCATCTCCCACGCTGATGTCTTGTGGGTGGCAGGGCTGGTGTTTCTGGCTGGCCGTTTTTAGCTGCGGCCCACACGTGGCCTCTGGCCGAGAAACATGGAGGCTGAGCTAGGCAGAGCCGCTGCAGCTTAGATAGTCGGCTTGACCAGAGGCTGTTGTAAATAATTACCACAACAGTTGAGTATTAAGTATCAAGAGTTAACCTATCACTTAATCCGTTTGTCTCATTGGGCTACTTAGAGTGATTTTAAATTTGCTCTTGGGGTAGGAGCTTATTAGCTTGAAATGTTTCAAGTATTGACTTCTATTGATAATTATACCAAGTAATTGTATGACATGGTGTTTAATATATAATTTCAAAGATAATACATAAATCTAAATGTACTTGCAAAGATGATAAACAGAGAAAGAAAAGAAGCTGTTTTCCAGTGGATAACCAAGGACAAACGTTCATCTCATTTAAAGGAGCAAGTTTCCCCCTAATTTTTTCAACATATCTGTCAATATTAGAATTACTATTATAATTTATTACACTAATGCTGATTAGTAGTGAACATCATCAACATAAGTTGCACTTTCTCTGATAAAAGACATTGCAGAGATGATTCAAAAGTGTATGATGAGTGATTTGTGTGGATGACTTGTAGAGTTTATTCCAGCACAGAAATCCCTTGGTGTGTGTAATCCAATCTTGCTGGGTCGTTTTCTTTTACATTTCTCAACTTACTTGTCCATAGACAGCATTATGCATTTTCTTCTTTGTTTCTTTTTTTTATGTACATTTTCTCAATTTGAATCTAAGCTCCTGAAGAATAAGTGCTAAATGATAGGGTCTTCTGTATACTTAGTATATAGTATATCACCTAATGATATAGAAATAATAGATGAACATATTTTTTGAAAGCTTATAATAAAATATGTCAGTGAAGCATCTGTGGATACTTTACTGAGCCTAGGCAGTTTCTATGACTTAGGTAATGAAAATACATTTTATATCCTTTTTGATGAATACATCTTATGCTGTGCTATATATAAAATTCATTATCTAGAAAAAAAGCCAACAACGCCTGACACCAAACATGACTCAGCTTACTTGTAGGAAAATATCTAAAAAGAATGAACTGTGAAATGACTCCCCCCACTGATAACACCACTAAAGATAATGGACATAGGCGGTATGTATTACTTTTATTTTGTTATGATAAAACACCATGACCATGGGGCTTACATAAGGAAGACTATGTAGATTTGTGGTTCCAGAAGGTTAGAGACCATAATAGCAGCGATAGCATAGCAACAGCCATCAGGTACAGTGGCCACACAAGAAGCTAGGGCTTACATACGTATTGAAACTTAAGCAGAAAACAGAAAGTAAACTAGAAGTAGGCCTGGCTTTTTACTTTCAGATCTCATTCCCATTGATATTTACTCTGGTAGAATTAAACCAACCTAAACTCCCCCAAACAATGCCACCAACTGCACACTAAGTACACAAGACTGTGGAGTACAATTCTCATTTAGACTTCCGCAGAATGTTTGGCAGAGTTACAGTCTATAAAGTTGTAAAATTCTACCTATAAAGAAATTTCAGGGTGTCCTTAAAAAAAAGGAATAAATATTCTAGTATTCTAATCTAGAATCTATTGGTGGCAGAGAACAGGGAAACTGTTTCTGTAAAAATCCTGAAGTAGCTAATACATGACCCAAGAGGGAACTGATTTCTGTAGCTGCAGAGAGCCATCTTGCTCAAAGCTATTGGCTACCTCATTGCTTTCATGACATTGGCATGTCTTGTAGGAAACTAAGATTGTGTGGTAGTGGTCCAACCAGGGTAAACTCTGAGATTCTAGCTTCAAACCTTATTGATGGGGGTTGCCCACAGTCTTTAGTCCCATGCCACAGCTCAGTATCTTTTTCTGTTGAAATCTCATAATGTTTTTCTCCTTTTTAATTTTTTCAAAAAATCATTTTACATATCCCAAGGATTAGGAGGCTGAGCCAGTAAGATTTTAAGTTTGAGGCCAGCCTGGCCTACCTACTGAAGCCCTGTATGGAACTGAAAATCCAAAATAACAAATATTTGGAATACATGAAACTTCTCAGTTTTCTATTTCAGAGACCCTGATTAACAATAGAAATCAATATCGTTTTTGTATGACATTTTATAATCTCTGTAATCTCACTGTTAGGGAGGTAAAGGAAGAGACATGAATTTAAGCAAGCCTGGGATCTATAGTGAGCTCCAGGTTAGCCTAACCCTTCTCTAAATAACCTAAAAATAATAAAACAATATGATAGATGATAGATAGATAGATAGAAATATGATAGATGATAGATAGATAGATAGATAGATAGATAGATAGATAGAAGACAGATGATAGATTTTTAAAAAAAGATTGTTAAAGTGGTGCATTTGTGTTCTTTTTTATTGTGTAAGAGTTAAGTTTTATAATTATAAATTGCTAAAATCTATTCATTCTTAAGAGCATACCCAGGGTCAAACTCCTTAACCAGTTTCTAGTGACAGATACTTATGTGACTGTTGAGTTTTTGTAAACTATTGCCAGAAAATATTGTTTGATAACATCATCCTCTGTCCATCTACATTTACCTGAAAGAAGAAAAATGCAAATATTCAGATTCCTCATGGCATGTTTTATTCCATACTTAATGTCTTAGTGTTAAAGTTAGAATTACATGAACTCAATTGAAACAAACAATTATCTAACGGATCTCGTTTTCATATCCTGTAATGCAAGTGCTGCATGGCTGTGCTTAGTTTTAAAGGACATTGTATTGTGTTTATTTAATGGTCTTGGGAAAGGTTGACACAGTATTGTCATAGGGTATATTTATTGTAATGTCTATTTTTTTGTGTACGAAAGACACAGTTTTAAGATAAGGAAAGCATTATGCTTTGTCAAAATAGAACTAAAGACAAGACTTAACAATGAATGTGCTGAGTGTCCTAACTCCAGTGAAGCAAAATACATGCCCTTTGACAAACTGCTCTTCCATAGGGCACTCACTGTGCTCATTGACAAGCTGCAGTTGGGCATAGATCTGGGATGCTTCTTTTGTGAGTTCCTTGAAAACTGACTAATGCTCTGCCTAATTCAGCTTCCCTACAAACGCCTCCTGCTAAGTTTCTTTGGAGACTTCTGTGAACAAACTCAGCCTCCTCAACTTTCCTCATATGATGTCCTTCATCAGCAATTGGAATACCCATTGCTGTGTTTTCATGTCTGTGTTTATCTTTCCTTAGGTAACATTGTCCGACCATAAACTATCCATTGAGGCTATCTCAGCTAGGTGTCCATTGCTTTGTTAAAAAAAAAAATGGCCAAAAACAACTTGGGAGAGGAAAGTGGTTATTTCACTTCATGACTCCTATGTCACACTTCATCACTGAAGGAAGTCGGGGAGGGAACCCAGGGCAAAGAAAGAGAGGCTATGGAGGAACACCACTTTTTGGATTGCCTAATCCCCAAAGATTTTCAGCATGTTTTCTCACACACCTCAGGCTAGCTGCCCAGAGGTAGTATCTCCCACAATAGACTGGGTTCTCTCACATAATCACTAGTTTAAAAAATTCACTAAAGAGCAATCTTGTAGTATTTCCACATTTAAGGTTTCCTTTTCTCAAATGACTAGCTTGTGTTTAGTTGCCATATAATGAACAATCATATCCACCATGCTGGCTCACTAATATTCTGTGTTATTATTGCTAATACATCCTTTTTGATTCTTCCACCATGGAGCTGAATTGTTAAGAATGGCATGAAGATATGCCCTCTGTCTATGGATTACTGCCTTTCAAAATTTCTGAAAGCAGGTGTCTGTGCCACTTTTCAACAGGAAAAGTTAGAGAATTTTCACTTAAAGTAAAACTTCCAAGCTTATCCTGGAAGCTAGAAGTGATGACAGACCACCCCTAGTCCTAGTCAACAACTGTTGCTTAAGACAGTACTAGCTGTTCTTTGAAGGAAACCTTATTGACTCTATTTCTTCACTGTGCAATATTTATTTCCCCTGCTTCCCATGCACATCATTTGGACAGTCAGTATCTATTTACTATCTTATAATTAGCCCGTTTTCATTTATTGAGATTTATTGCTAAACACTATTGATATTTCAGTCTCAAGATTTTACCCAAACTTTGTTTCCCACTTTTCTATGAAATTACCATTTATACCTCCAAAGTTATAGCCTCAGTGATTTTATCTTCTTAGGTCCAAAATAAACTGATATATTTTTGCTATTTTTAAAATATGTTATAGTCTTGGCTAACTTTTTATTTAAATTGGGTCTTGGAAATAATTTATTCAAGTAGATATTAAAAAGTTCAATAGGGCAGATGTAAACAATGTATAAACTAAATGCAAGCAGAAATTAATAGGTTTCCAGATGGAATTTCATTCACCATTCCACATTATGAAGCTCTTAGAAAGATAAACAGCCTACAGAATGCTGGCACTTATGGAGTCACTATTTTCATGGTTCCTATAAAGAAAAGGGTTTGAGGCTGTCTAATGTAACTCCTTACTTCCACGGAGAGAGCCTTGGAGTAGAAAAGTAAGATATGTCTTTTCATGCTTACATTTGTCATCAGATTCACCTCTTGGTTAATGACCTCTATTCTATGCTCTAAAGTATGCGTTCACTAGTTTTTTTTTTTATTTTCTAGCACCATTTATGACCCTTATTTTGACAGAAGCCTTATTTGTCTCACTACCTACTTGGATATGAGCCAGCTATTTTAACAATATTTGAAAGGTGGTTTCCACCTACTGCAGATTTGAGATAAAGAAGAGTTTCCTATACAATAAAGAAACCATCTTGCATGTGTAAAGGTATTAAAATAGCATAGGTCCTGTCTCTGAATCATCTACTAGACTTACTAACTATTCATTTCTGAGGGCTCTAGCTTTCTTGAGGATGTATATCCATGATCAATTTGATCCATTGTTTAATATTATGATATATATTTTTATTAAATAAGTTTTTCTTGGAGATATTTACTTTTCCTTGTCTTCAGATTAGGAACTTCGAATCAATTGTTCCCTTATTACAAAACATAAAATATAACATATAGTGCTTTGAAGGTAGACATTCAGCTGAAGAATCAGCATTTGAACTAAGGGTAATCTGTCTATGATATCAGAATTTGAGCTAAGCTATAAATCCATGTTCCCTTTTTTGGAAAGTGTGGATTCCACTTTCTCACAGATGTTTTACGGACTATCAGAGAATAAGTAAAATGTTCATTATCAAGTAGTTTCTTCCTAAATATGGTTTCATCTCTCCCTGTCGTTAGGATGATTAATGGAATGAGCCTGGTGATTTCTCTTGGGAGGAAAATGCCAAGATCAGGGCAGTTCTTCCTAGGAAGGCACTGCTCCTGGCTAGGGTGCTATTTGTACCATAAATGATGACTTGTGGTTAAATTGGTTCTGCAGTAGGGATGAGGTCTTGCTTCCCTTTTCCCCTCTGTATCAACCCCCACACTAGTCCCACAAAATGTGGTGGAACATGCATACTGCAGGGTGGGTGCTACTGTATTATTTACTTCTATTGAGGAGAATCATTGATCAAAGTCAACTTATCTGTACTAAGGATTTATTACTTCATTTTATTTTCTTATATGAGGATTAATGATTGAAAAAACCTACTTAACCATTGGATGGACACACACACACACACACACACACACACACACACACACACAGACACGGTTGATTATTTGATTAGGCCAATGATTATTATTCCTTGAATGCTGCACTGCCTCAACAATATCCTTGAGCAGAGAGTTCCAAATTTCTCCTAAGTGTTTAGGTTTGGTTGAAGTGTCTTTTCTATTGATTTACTATTCCTCCCCTGGCCTCCCCTTCTGTTTCTCTTTCCCTTTCCCTTTCCTTCCCTTCTTCCTCCTCTTTTCTTCTCCTACTTCCTTTTCTCAAGTAGACCATAATGGTTTGAACCATTAAACTCATTGTTGAAGCTTACAAGTTAGTCATGGTAATGTATATAATCTAGTATATAAATACACTGCAACTTTGACAGGAGAATAAAGAATAGCTCCCACAAGAAAAATGAAAGGGGCCAGTGGCCAGTGGCCAGTGATGCCTCATATCTTCATGTAGTTTGAAGTCATTCCTCTTCATCTAGGGGATTCTAACACAATAAGAAGAAAGTGAATACTTCCTGTGTTTCATCTGCATCTAAGTACTCCGTGGGTCTTGAGTTCATTTGCTATTTTGGATACACTCCCTAAAATATCAAATCTGAGATGATAGAGTCAATGACAGAGTCAATGATAGAGTCAATGATAGCCTCATTGTCATTTTGCAATTAAATGATTGGGCAATGCAAGTTGAAATTCTCAGAAAATATTCCTTAACTGCGTTGAATATTCTACAAGGCTAATTGACTTATTATAGCTTGTATAATTGTAGAAAAGTCATAGAATTTCAGATCCAGAGGCAGATAATCATAGAAGTGACATGACAAGACCTGAACCCAGACCTCCTGAAGATTTACTTGCCTCTGTCGTATTGATTACCACACTGTACTGCTGATGATTGCTTCATAGGTGAAGCAACCTTTTGTGTATTAGAAGATCCCTCCTACATTTATCACCCCAAAATAAATTCCCAAGCCTTCTTTAAAACAAATATTTTCTAAATTCCAGAACTTACAAACCTAGTCCACACACTGCAGTCAAACCTCTCTGTCGAAAGCCTAGAAATCTTCATTCAAACCCCATCACTATTACGCACACACAGAATGATTTGAAACCCGCTTCTGTACACTATCTTACATAATCTCAGATAATTTCCTAATGGTGCCTGCCAAATATATTCTGTAGTATGCCGTCCCAGTGTATGTTCCACGGTAAAAACACATTCTTTTCCCCACTTTGATCTGTTGTTCAGTCTCCTTGCTGCTTACTGTACAACTGGTCTCACATCATCTCTTCTGTGAAGGTCTTGTTTAAGCATAAGTCAATGGCCAAGATCCTTTTCATTTTCAATTCCTTTGAATGAAAGATAATGCTTCAGACTCTGGCCATAGCATGCATAACTTGTGATAATGCTCTCTCTCACTCTTTTCTTTGTAGTATACAAAATACTACAAAGCATCTGTCTGAATTCATTAGGCCTGTCTGTGTCCTTCTGCTTTCTTTTGTTTCTATGCTCCTATGAAGGACATTGAGTGTTTTTTTGTAAAATATTATTTCTTTTTTATCTTTCAGAAAGTACTCACTAACTCAAAATTGTAATTCATTATGAAACCTTGATGAGTGTCAAAGAAAATCAAGTAACGTGTTCTAGAATTTCTAGGAATATTAGCTAAATAAATGTCTTTTCTTTATAAAGTTATATAGCTTCTCAAATTTTAATCTGTTTCCATGGAATATTATTACACTTATAATATTTTAATTATGAAATAGAAGCTATTACGTTATTTGTGAAAATCTTTATTAATTTATTTTTTCTATCAGCTATGTTGCTTATATGTGCCTGCTCTACATTGCCATAATGTCTTATGCATACAACTAA
>NW_021610191.1:0-1271 GCF_004785775.1 Grammomys surdaster | reverse complement strand
CAGGAGCTGATTCGTGCCTTCCCAGGACCTTGTTGCCCCAGGGTCTCTCTCCCCTCATGCTCCTGTGCTATGTACCCCAGGCTAGCAGGCTTCCAAGCCTCTGGACAATGCTCCCTGTCTCTGCCTCCTATCTTGCCACAGGAGTGTTGGACACAGATGTGTATCAACACATCTAGATTTTTACGTGGGTTCCAGGGATCTGAACTCTGATTTCCAGGCTTAAATGACGAACTGTTTACCTACTGAGTCATTTCTCTGATGCTTTATGGGAGATATTTTTAAAGTGACTCCGTGTGTTGGACATGTCCCCTGATCTCCAGAGAGAAATGTCCCCTGATCTCCAGAGAGAAGGGATGTGTATTTACAAAACCGCATGTAAGGATGTGTTAAAAATGAAGGAAAACCGGATATGAGCGTTCATGAACGAGGCCAACAACGTGGCTCCCGTGGGTTAGGATGCTGGCTGTGCAAGTCTGCCTACCTGAGCTGTATCCATGGAACCCACGTAAAGGAAGAACAGGACCAACTCCACGGAAGCCTCTGATCTCCACATGCACTGTGGCACGTATATACCCCACATATACATCACAGACACAAACACACACCCATACACACACACACACCACACATGCACACACACATACATGTGCGTGCACACAATCACACACACATGCATGCACACACAGGCACACATGAACACACACACACGAGAGAGAGAGAGAGAGAGAGAGAGAGAGAGAGAGAGAGAGAACACATGACCACGTCCTGTGATTTAATTTGTAAAGATTTTTTAAAACTATACGTGTTTGGTGTTTGAATGTTTGCTTACATGTATATGTGCACCATGTGATTACTTAGTGCCAGCAGAGGCCAGAAGAGGACGCCAGACCCTCCGGAACTGGAGTTACAGGTTGTTAGGAACCACCCGACATGCTGAGAACGGAGCATGAGCAGTGGTTCCCCTTAACTGCTGAGCCATCTCTCCAGCCCTGTGATCTAAGTTTGTAAGAAAGACCTTCTTGAATAAAATAATTCTCATCTCCCTGTACATTTCCTTATACTATCCTGCATCAAAGGGAAAAAAATTACTGTTCATGTCTCTCCACGGGCAGGCCGCGTGCAAAAAAAAGGATTGTTGCATCCAGAGATCTCTGCACTTCACAGGGAATGGTAAACACATTCTGTTTATAGTGGCAATGATGATGGTGCTGGTGGTGGTGGTGGTGATGATGGTGCTGGTGGTGGTGGTGGTGATGGTGGTGATGGTGGTG
>NW_021610190.1:0-1541 GCF_004785775.1 Grammomys surdaster | reverse complement strand
AGGCCCATGCTGAGTCGTCCCTTCCTCCTGAGGGACTAGCTATAAGATTGG
Source organism: Grammomys surdaster (assembly GCF_004785775.1). Lineage (NCBI taxonomy): Eukaryota > Metazoa > Chordata > Mammalia > Rodentia > Muridae > Grammomys > Grammomys surdaster. The sequence continues at coordinate 1,490 of NW_021610190.1, read as the reverse complement.
TATAGTATAGAATAGTGTTTATTTGGGGCATGGGAAGGGGGGTGAGAAGGGAGTAGAGCAGAGAGAGGCAGAGAGAGGCAGAGAGAGAGAGAGAGAGAGGGAGAGAGAGAGAGAGAGAGAGAGAGAGAGGAGAGAGAGAGAGGAAAGAGAGAGGAGAGAGAGAGGAGAGAGGATAAGAGGAAAAGGAGATAAAGAAAGAGGAGAAGAGAAAAAGGAGAGAGAGAAAGAGGAGAGGCTAGCCAGAAACATGTGGAAAGAGATGGGGGAGGGGTAAGGACATTGAAGGAGAAAGGGGTTAGGGAGTTAGGGAGATTAAGAGCATAAGAGAGGGAGGAGGGGCCAAATAGCCTCTTTTATAGTAAGCCAGGCCTACCTGGTAACTGCCAGATAACTGCTGGGCAGAGCCTAGAAGAAATGCTAACACTCTCTGTATCCAACTTTTTGGAAACTGAGCACTTGCCCTTCCCCTCCTCCACCACAAGCCCCTTCAGTGGCTGCTTCAACCAAGCTGCTGTCTGACAGCACTCCAGCTATTGCCTAGACCCACCTCAACCTCCTTCCCATCCATGGGTGACCCTAGCAACAGCAGCAGTGGTAATTTCAATGGTGATGGTGAACAACTAGCCTGCTCATGTTAAATCTCCCACTGTGCTGGTGGAAAGTATACACACTGGGTAAACAGCACATGACTGGTTGCTATCTTCACTTTGGGAATAACAGGGTGGAGTCATGGCTTCATTGCTTCCTTGGTTAAGGGCAGTCACATGATGGCAGCCGTCTTTGTTATGGGAAAGTCATACCTCCACCAAAACACCATGCATTCTTGCTTAAAACTAATATATATTTACTAATCAAGAAATATGTTTTCCAGGTTAAGCCTAGGATGGGTAACTAAAATCAAACTAATTTTTTTTATTCAAATATATTGTAAATAGATGGTTCTGAAACCCTCATAGAGGAGCTGGTGAAAATGGGTTACAAAGTCTTTAAGTTTAAAGCCCACCCAAGAGGAGTGCTGAGTCTTCCTGATAGGTTTAGCTACAGCAGAAGGCTAAGACTATGGCTCTAGGCCCAAGCCTTGGCAGCTGCTCTGAGGCCAAAGGCATCCCTGAAGAGGGAACAAGGGCAGTCTGCCACATCCCATCATCACTGGGGTTCAGCTTAAGACAACTCTGCCAGGTACCTGTTTCAAATGCCACTAAGAAAGACACTGATCCCACTGCTGCTTCAACCCGAAACAGCCCACCAAGCTATGCCCTGCCTGCCAGCAGTTTGGCCACTGAAATTCAGAATGCTCCCATACTGGCTTGCCCTCTGTGCTCAGTCACAGAGGCCTATCTATTGGTATAGGCACTTACTGTAAATATTCCACAGACCCTTCCAGCCTTCAGATTCTCTGTACTGGTGGAGGACTGATAGCTCCTAGACTCAGTAACCTCCATCATCCTAACTGAGCCCAAAATAATGCTACAGGTAGTGGGTGAGTCCAG
>NW_021610189.1:0-1912 GCF_004785775.1 Grammomys surdaster | reverse complement strand
CAATACGTTATATAGTGCTTTTCTGCTAGAATCTAGCAACTTACTTGGACATTCCATATGAAACATTAAAAGATACTTGGCAGGGTGTTACAAGTGTTTCTGCTGCAAACCAAACACACTTCCTAACTGAAATGTCACATGTAACATGATTTACTGTTTTCAGCTCTCTTGTACTTGCCTTTAGCTCTGCAAGTAAGAATGTGCTGAATTGCACCTATCTTTACATTAGGGTTGTGCAATCCATTCTAATGGGCCTTTCTACTGGAATTTAGCGACATACTTTGACATTCCATATGAAACAATGAAAGATTCAAGGCCGGGTGGTACAAGTGGTTCTGCTGTAAACCAAACACACTTTGTAACTGAAATGTCACATGTAACATGATTTAGGTGTTTTGAGCACTGTTGTACTTGCCTTTAGCTCTGCAAGTAAGGTTGTTCAATATGTTCTAATGTACTTTTCTGCTGGAATCTAGCAAATTACTTGGACATTACATATGAAACATTGAAAGATACTTGGCAGGGTGTTACCAGTGTTTCTGCTGTAAACCAAACACACTTCCTAACTGAAATGTCACATGAAACATGATTTAGTGTTTTCAGCTCTCTTGTACTTGCCTTTAGCACTGCAAGTAAGAATGTGCTGAATTGCACCTATCTTTACATTAGGGTTGTGCAATACATTCTAATGGGCCTTTCTACTGGAATTTATTGACATACTTGGACATTCCATATGAAACATTGAAAGATTCAAGGCCGGGTGGTCCAAGTGTTTCTGCTGTAACCCAAACACACTTACTAAGTGAAATGTCACATGTAACATGATTTAGGTGTTTTGAGCACTGTTGTACTTGCCTTTAGCTCTGCAAGTAAAAATGTGCTGAATTCCACCTATCTTTACATTAGGGTTCTTCAATACGTTCTAATGTGCTTTCCACTGGAATTTGGCAAATTATTTGGACATTCCATATGAAACAATGAAAGTTACATGGCTGTGTGGTACAAGTTTTTCTGCTGTAAACCAAACACACTTCCTAACAGAAATGTCACATGTAACATGATTTAGGTGTTTTCAGCTCATGTACATCCCTTTAGCTCTGCAAGTAAGAATGTGCTGAATTGCGCCTATCTTTATATTAGGGTTGTTCAATACCTTTTATACTGCTTTTCTGCTGGAATCTAGCAACTTACTTGGACATTCCATATGAAACATTGAAAGATACTTGGCAGGGTGTTACAAGTGGTTCTGCTGTAAATTAAACACACTTCCTGACTGAAATGTCTCATGTAACATGACTTACGTGTTTTCAGCTCTGTTGTACTTGCCTTTAGCTCTGCAAGTAAGAATGTGCTGAATTGCACCTATATTTACATTAGTGTTGTGCAATACATTCTAATGGGCCTTTCTACTGGAATTTAGTGACTTACTTGGACATTCCATATGAAACAATGAAAGATTCAAGGCCGGGTGGTACAAGTGATTCTGCTGTAAACCAAACACACTTTCTAACTGAAATGTCACATGTCACATGATTTAGGTGTTTTGAGCACTGTTGTACTTGCCTTTAGCTCTGCTAGTAAGAATGTGCATAATTGTGAGTATTTTTACATTAGGGTTGTTCAATACGTTCTAATGTGCTTTTCTTCTGGAATTTACAGATTACTTGGACATTCCATATGAAACAAAGATTCATGACCAAGTGTTACTGCTGTAAACCAAACACACTTCCGAACTGAAATGTCACATGAAACATGATTTAATCTTTTTAGCTCAATTGTACTTACCTTTAGCTCTGCTAATAAGAATGTGCAGAATTGTGAGTATCTTTACATGAGGGTTGTTCAATACGTTCTAATGTGCTTTTCTTCTGGAATCTAGCAGATTACTTGGACACTCCATATGAAACAAAGA
>NW_021610188.1:0-1804 GCF_004785775.1 Grammomys surdaster | reverse complement strand
TAAACCCTGGCCTGGAGTCAGCCTGCTCAGGACTGGTACATGTGCTCCCTGGAATTCAAGTCAACAACTAGAAACTTGAATGAGAGCTTTATTCTGCTTTAAAAGAAAGGACATGAAAACCAGATCCTGTCTGGTTTTCTCAAGAGTGCCCCTCCCCCATCCCCAATGCCCTTTGCCCAGGGCTTACAGATAAAAAGTGACCCTGAAGGAGCAGCTGGGCAAAGGATGCGAGCAGGATTCTTTGAGCTAATGGAACGGCTCTTGGATGGGGGCCAAGGCAGCACAATTGCATACATTTACTGGACAAAAGAACTGGATCCTACCTAAATAAAGCTGTTGAAATGAGATAGAAAGCTTTCTAATGTCCCCTACTTCCTCAAGGATCAAACCCAAAGTTGTGACACAGGTGCATGGCAGGCAGGCAGGGAGGCAGGGAGGCAGGGAGGCAGGGAGGCAGGCAGGCAGGCAGGCAGGCAGGCAGGCAGGCAGGCTACTTCTTTGAGAACAGCAGCAAAAAACTGTCCTGATCCACAGCCACTAGTGCGGCTATTACTAGAACCAGCTTGTGAAGCTCCCACAGGTTAATTTGTGCCCCGCCCACCCCGTAATTGGTTCCAGCACTGCGCAGCACCACCCCTGTGTCTTCAGGTCCAGCTGTTCCTTCTCCAGGGTTTTCTACCTTCAAGGTCTCACTTGGAAAAGCCCCAGGGCCCTCTCTCAGACCAGAACTGTCTCCCAGTCTTTTGCCACACCTCCTCTGACCACCATTCCTCCCTCTCTAGGACAGACCGCTTTCTAATGCAGTGTAGTTTTAGTTCACGTTGTGCCTCCCCTTCACACAGGCACACTGGGACATGTGACATAGATTTGGGATCTTCTGCACTCCCATATCCATGCCTGCACTCAGAACACTCCTGCATTTGGGAGAGTTCATGATTCTTTGTTGAGTCCTCAAGTAGCAAAAGCAAAGATTCGCTTAGTATTTTTTCACTGTCAGATATTGTGTTGGGGTTTTCCATGGGTAATAGGTTCAAAGAGATTTCAGTGTTTCGCTTCTTTAAAATATTTATTTATTTAATGTATTTATTTTGGATAAAATCTAACCTGGTAAAATCCCCAACCCACAGCACAGGCCCTCAGAGCATCTTTCTTAACACTAGAGGTGGATGAGGGCTTGTCACACAGGCTGTGTAACATTCGTGCGCCACACTCCTCCTCTGATCTCCTAGTCAGGTCAACCTGGCCCATGTCCACGTGAGCCACTTTTCTTTCTTCCTGAATACCTTGGCCACAGTGTCTTTATTGGGCTCTAGGCAATAAACTCATGCCTCAATTTGCAGCAATTTCTAGAGATATGTTCTACACATGGAGATATATAGACAAATGAGCTATCTTCAAGTGATAATTTCAGTCTTCTTATGTCTGTCAGTATTTGATAAGAGCTGGGGCAGAGGAGAGCTGAAGGTTGGAAACTCTGGCCATGACAATGACACACTAATAATACAAACAGCCTTTATTTTAAAAATATTTCCTGGGTGCCCAGTATATACTAGGCAAAGGAAATGACATGTAATTTAGGAGGCAATCAAGGCCTAAGACAGGGTGAGACTGTTAGCATTTGATACAAAGTGATTGGGAAACGGGTAGCCCAGAAAGTGGCATGTCCCTTAGCTTAAAGAAGCCAAGAGAAGTCTTGAGTATTGCTGGGTAAAGAGCTTCCTGACCAAGGAAACTGCAACTCAAAGGCTCTGAGGTAAGAAAGTGGCTGGAAGACAGTCAAGGAAAGGCACTAAGAAGGCCTGGA
>NW_021610187.1:0-1444 GCF_004785775.1 Grammomys surdaster | reverse complement strand
TAATTGACAGAATTGGTTGTTAAATAAAGATATTGACAGAAATAGTTATTACAGAACTGATTATAAAATAAAGGTATTGACAGAATTGGTTACTAAATAAAGATATTGATAGAATTGGTTATTAGAAAATTGATTATTAAAAAATGATATTCATAGATTTGGTTTCTAAATAAAGATATTGACAGAATTGGTGTTAAACTCCACCTCCAGAGTTACCTGGCAACAGCCAGGTATGCTCCGCCCCACAGTTACCTGGCAACAGGCAGGTAACCCTGCCCACTATAAAATGGGCTGCTTGGCCCCTCCTCTCTCTCTTGCTCCTCAATCCTGAGCACCTGCAGGTTATGCTCTCCCCTCTCCCCCTCTCTTCCCCCTCTCTCCACGTGGTCATGGCTGGCCTCTACTCCTCTCTACTTCTCTCTCTCTCTCCTCTTGCTCTCCCACTCTCTTAATAAACCTCCCCTCACGGAACCATCTTGGCCTGCTGTGATCTGTCCCAAGCTGCGCCGTGGAAATCCTTTCATTGGTGCTGTGACTCGGATACGAAGACTTCGGGGACCTCAGCTGCTGTGTCCGTACAAGATGGACACAATGACCACTCAGACTTCATCTGCTGCTGCTGCGAGGCCCACGTGGTCCGCCATTCCTGCCGCTGCAGCCATACCGCCATTTCAGCCTCAGCTCCACCAGCCCGTGACTGCTACACCCCTGCGCAGCCCTCCGTTTTCACTGTGTCTGCTGAGACTCACCAAACTTCCACCACGTGAGCTGTGCCGTTTTGGCCCACCCCTCCCCCAGTTGGTGCTCTGCCGTGTGGCCTAGATACCCAGACAGACACACAAGTCCCCGGTTCGGTTCCACCTTCCAGGTACCGGACTGCACAATTTCATGCACACACCGGCTTTTAATCCAAAGGGAGCTTCTGGTTCGTGTGAGGGGCCCTGGACTCCGGGTTTCTGTCTGGCCACCGCTTCCTGGACCACAGGGCTGATTTTTGACCCAGCACATGTGTCTGGCCTCTAGCCGAACCACAACTGCTATTCAACTAGGACCTTGAACCGATTGAGTGATTTCCCCTCTCGGAATAGCTCGTAACCCCTCCTTAGCTCTTGCAGCTCCACAAAAAGCTGGTACCAGCCGAGCTATCTCCTGACTGGCTAACTTCTGGTGGGCTAGCCCAGTCGAGGCCCTTATTTAATCGCGCGATGGCCCGATTATTATAAGCAGTGCCTGATTTCTGTTGCCAAAGATTAGTTTAGGACGCTAAGCTAAATTTGGTAACTCACTCAATGGGTTCATCGTCTTCATCCATATGGACACCCCACTGGGCTGTCTACTAAAAAACCTCAAATCTTTACGATTAACGCCTGAGTTGAGGCCTTCCAAATTAATACGTTTTTGCAATAAAGTCTGGATTGGGTACCCTTTAGACAATGGGATGACC
>NW_021610186.1:0-6614 GCF_004785775.1 Grammomys surdaster | reverse complement strand
TAAATAAATAAAATAAACAACAAAAATATGTCTTCTAAAGATACATTGTATCCGAGTATTTTCCTTAGCGTCACACACGCACACACACACACAGAGAGAGAGAGAGAGAGAGAGAGAGAGAGAGAGAGAGAGAGAGAGCGAGTCCAACTTGTTAGTTAATGTGTATTCTGAATTTTTTTCCTAACAGTTGTAATTCTCCTGTTAAAGTAACTTTTCCCCCCTGAGCTTCTTTCTAGCCAGCTGAAATATTTCATTTGGCCTTAAGTAAAAAGTACATTTTGAGAAATCGTTATACATATATTTCTCAAGGAAATTACAGGGTCCTTACATCCTCTCTGTTTTCTTGTCTTTCTTTTTTTATTTTCTAGATTTGTTCTTTCCAGTATGTTTTGTGTATCACTACAATAAACAAGTATGACTGAAAAAGAAAATTTTGGAGTTTGTTCTCTCAAAAATCCCTGCTATACTTTCACATATCTTCAAATAATGTCCATCTCTGTTGATGCTTGTAATGTCTGCTCTTAATCATTTTGAAAAAGATTCTGTAAAAAGCGTTTTATTTGCTATCATTTCTGGTAACAAAAATATATCACTTTGTATTTCTTAGTAGCTTCTTATTTATTTCTGCTATCATAGTGGTCCTCACATATTATGCATCCAGTATTTTCAAGTTACGGTTTGATCATCACTTGTAATAAAGCATAAAATGTAAAATAAACTCTATGCTTCTTAGCAGTACAAAAGACAAAATATGCTAGCTGTCTGGTTTTATATTTTAATACATTAAAGCTCATTAAAACATTATAAATCTTATGTAGAGTGCTTTATAATATAAATTTTGTATGTACCTAAAATGATTATATAAATAAAATATATTTGTTGGAGCATTCTTGACAATTTCCACCCCTAATTTTCTAGATTCTATTTTTTGTCTTGGGGGCACTTAATGCCATACTTATTTGTGTACATGTTTCTGTAAATGGCTCAACCTCTGTGTGTTCACAATTGTGTATGTTCTTTTTCCTGCATGAAGGTCTGCCTTTTTTCTCTTGATATTTGCTTCAAACCTTGACATCCTCCCTACATACATAGATACTGACATTTACATTCCTCAAAATGTCCAAGTGAGAATTTTTCAGAAAACATCTATGATTAATGTTTTTCCTGAAAGTGTCTTTTTAATAATCTCTTGGTTTTAGCAGGGATTTGAGAATATATAGGTAAGCCAGTAGACATACCATTGTTTTTACATGATTATCACAAACTCTACAGTTCCATTGATTGAATAATATGTCCTAATTGTAGAAGGAGTAAAACAATACATATTGTAAAATTTTCCCTATCTGATGTTTTGATATTCCTTGGAATTCTGACATGCACACACATGATCATTTGGGGTTGTCATTATAAAATAACTTCTTACAACTTCCTTCTTGAATGTTTTAGATTCTCATCTGGTTTTATTATTAGTTGCAAAGATATTATTAGTTTTGATTTTCAGATGTAAATTTGAATAGGGTCTTTCATCTATTTCAAAAATTCAAATTTTTTTCTTTCTCCATGCAGTTTTCCTACAAAGAAATTATTAGCAGTACAATTTTACTTTCCTTTAAAACTCATAAACACCATGGAAAATATTAGACTTCCAAAATCACATGTGCTATTTATACCTAAGAAAATACTGTATATCTTATTGAAGAGAGACCTAAGTTGTTCACTGATTAAATCATGATCACCCATATTTTGGAAATATCTCAGGACCTCTGCTCCTTGACTGATGCCTTCATTTTGCTCTTATACAAACTTTTGTTCGGAGGACCAAGCATGAAATTTGTCTGAATTCAATGTCTTTAATAACTTCTCTCTATTTTTCTTCTTTCTTTTCAGTCTTTTATGTGTCTTCTTTTTTATTGGATATTTCATTTATTTACATTTCAGATGTCATTCCCTTTCCCCATTTACCCTCCCTAGAAAACCTCTATCCCATCCCTCCTCCTCCTTTTTTGCTTGTATGCCATTTGAATTACATGCAAGTGTTCAGGTCAGTTCTAGGTTTAGGGACTAGCAATACAATAGATGCAAATAGTCAAGGAACAAGCAAGACAATAAACACAAGTAGTCAAAGAACAAGTAGGCAATAAACAAAATTCCATGACCCCTCCAGTGATCACTATTTCCAAGGACTTATCAGGATTACCAAAATATCTGAGTCAACTTCCCTGTCCTATCCCAAATTCATTTTTATGTCTGAAGCCTACTTCTTCATTTTAGCCTAAGATTTTGATTCCTGGCTGAAAGTATTTCTTTGTTCTAGCCTAAGATTTAGATTTCTGTCTGAAATTATTTCTCTGTTCTAGCCTAGAATAATTTCTCACTTTAAAAAAATAATTTTACTAAAAATGATATTATATTGCCTTGCTCTCACCAACAAAAATAAATTTTAATAGAAAGAAAGGAATTAAAAAACAAGAAAAATGTTATAGACTGCCTGCTTCCCAGTAGGTTCACAGAGACCAAGAACACAGGTCAGAATTTAACCCAAATACCCATGCCAGCTGGGACACCCACACAGCCCAGCTGACGAAGGACCGACATCACCTCCCCTGCCCCCATTGCCCAACCTTAGGGTAAGGGAACTTGAAGACTCTAACTCCAGTAGATTGAGAGGGCCTTAAGTGGAGAGATAATTTTACCAACCTGTTGCAGTAAACTCCAACCCAGGAAGACTTGTTCAATAAAACACAACTCAAATATTATAAATACAAACTGCATACCTAGATTTGGCAGAATTACCACTACATAACTCTATTTCCCATTCATGAGATCCCTTATAACTTGCGGTTTTTCCAGGCCATGTGCTTCTACTCTATTGTCCTTGTAACTTCTTCCCTTCATCTTCCTCCTCTCTCCCAAAAACATTTCGTTCTACCTCCTTTTCTACTACCCAATCACTGGTTCTAGCCTTTATTCTACAAATTAAGGTGAGCAGAAGGTTCAAAAGTCTCCTATATACTGATTCACTCCTCATCTGCAGCCCCTCTTGGGACAGCAGAATTAGCATCAAAATACAAGACCAGGGCTATATACAATACTAACCATAGCCAAAATTCCTGACCCAGAATTGTTCTTGACTAAAAGAAATGTAAGGACAAAAATAGAGAAGAGACTGAAGAAAAGGAGGTCCAATGACTAGCCCAACTCTGCATCTATGTCATGGGGGTGCACCAAAGCCTGACACTACTATGCTATGATGTACTTACAGACTCGCACCTGGCATGTTTCTTCTCTGAAAGACTCTACCAATAGCTGACTGAGACAGAAGCAAATATTACAGCACCCAACCATTGGACTGAAGTCAGAGATCCCTAAAGTTGAATTAGTGGAAGGAAGCTGAAAGGGAGAAAAATCCCATAGGAAGAAGTACAGTCTCAACTAACCAAGAAACCAGAGAGCTCCCAGAGACTGAGCCACAAACCAGAATCATACAAGGGCTGATTCGAAGCCCCTGGAACAAATGTAATAGAAGTTTGCCTGGTATGGCCTCAGTGGGAGAAGACATGCTTAATCTTTGAGAGACTTGAGAATCCAGGGAAGGGGGAAGCCTGAGGTTGGGGAAGAAGTACCCTCTTGGACATAAGACAAAGAGAAACTCTTGGAGGGAGATTGATTGCAGGCAAAGACTGGAATATAAATAAATAAAATAATTCAAAAGACAAAAACAAACCTCTATCCCTTTAGAAGATGGGCACATCTTGTCAGTAAATTATGAAGCAAAAAATAACAAGAGACATGCCCTGTCCCAAGGTAATGGGCTCTTTGTAGAGGTTTCTTCTGTTGCTATGTATTGTAAGATTAAATTCTATTCTAGAAAGTCTAGGCCTATGAGTAAAATCTCATGTTTACAAGCTTTTGTTGTACACACCTTGTTTCTTAATTTAAACTATTGTTCACAAAATATTGGCTACAACCAGTTACTGGAGAGATTAGAGGTAGATGACCTGGTTGGGGGTGGTGATGGGGAGTGTGAGAGGAGACCATGAGGAGGAGAGTACCATGAGTCAGGAGAAACAGCAAGTTATCTAGAGTATATCACAGGAGAGGTAGCCAGGCCATCAGTTAGAAAAGTAGATTACGAGTTACCCCTCAGTAACCAAATAAAACAACTATTGTCTGAGTCATTTATTGTAAGATAGCCAGGATTTATCAGGAATTGATTGTACTACAGTTCTTCTCTTCAAAGAAAGAAAACTACTATTGAAGTGGTTTAACTATGTTCTTAAAGAAGGAAACAAAAGACAACCTCAAGAATAGACATAAAATTCAGCATAATTTTTGTTTTTTAGTAAATTACATTAAATGTTTTGCTTCTTAAAGGAGTTCAAGTGGATAAAGAGACCATGTTTAGTTATTTATACTATAATGGTTAAGCTAACCCTTAATCAATCTGGTTTCTTCCTTGGCTCTTCACCAACATTAAATTTATACCTAGTGGTGGCTTGGGTTTTATTTACAAATACATTTTATAATTGATTCCAATTTTAAATTTTTTTTGTTTTGTTTTTCGAGACAGGGTTTCTTTGTGTAGCCCTAGCTGTCCTAGAACTCACTCTGTAGACCAGGCTGGCCTCGAACTCAGAAATCCGCCTGCCTCTGCCTCCCAAGTTCTGGGATTAAAGGCGTGCGTCACCACCGCCTGGCTTAAATTTTGTTAATAATCAACTGAGTCATATTAGTATGCATCTAATGAATTCAGAGTTACACTAGGAAAATTACCCAACAAATTAATCAGATTTAAAACAAAAAAAATCTTAACTTCCATTTACACACACAACAGCAACAACAATAATGATCTCAAACACCATTCAAATTTTATAATGCCAAAAAGCATGTGTATGCAATTCAGCAGCACAGTCCAGTGCAGGTATCTGAGCCTCTTCTGAATACCCATCCTATTTATACCAGAGTCTCCGTAGTATAATATCTCATTCTCTTCTAATGACAGAGATGGACATACAGTACTAAATATTTAAATATTCCTCATAAAAATACTGTGACTGAATATAATATTTTCTAAATATTCATGATATTGGTAAAGACTTTAGTCATCAAAGTCAAGTACAGGTATTAAGGGAATGTAAGATAATAAATATTTAGATCAATTTTAATCAACACAAATAGCACCTAATCATATATAAAAATGGAAATAATGATGTTATAAGTATAAATCCTATTTTACTTCTTAGTATCTGTTTACTTATTTTTCTTGAGAACAGTATCACTAGCCTAACAAAAGGATAGCATTTATAATTTTAATTTATCTAATATTTTTATTGGCAGACAGATTTCAATTTAGGAAAAATGAAACATGTTTCTTTTTTACATTTTGACTTCTGTGTTTATTGTTAAATCATTATCACAGTGATAAGTATCAGGACCAGAGCAGGAGCACCTTTAGGCAACAGGGAATGACAATGTCTCCAGACATTTGTTTTTCTTCTACCCAGATCCCTGTCTTCTTAATATTACCATAAATGCATAAGACACAGGAACATTTTTCTCAAAATTACAGCAGTCATTGCTTATCAGCAAGTCAAACTTTCACTGACAACCTTATTTTTTTCTAAAAGAAGGGATATTAAAAACAGTTACAGTTTACTAAATATTGTCATGTGTCACATGAGAACTTGACAGTAATCTTATTTGACAGAAATGCTGTTATGTGAACTATGGAAGTTAAATTTTGTCATACAATTTTTTTATATATTTTAAGATGAGACTTTTCTTAGCATTATCAATTAAAATATACTTTGAATTTATTTCTTTCTTCAGAAATATAAAGATATAAAATGTTAGGATTGAAATTATGTTGACAATCTTGTTGTTTTTAAACATTACGTTTTGACAGTGTCTCAACGAAGCTTAGGCTAGCTTTATACTCACTATGTCCAAACAAGAATTTTCCTATCACAGCCAGGCTCCCTCCAGCTCCTGAGGCTAGAATATCAGATGTAAACTACAGTGTCTGACTTGACAATGTTTACCAATGATTTCATTTCATTTAGTTCCTCACCAAAATATATGAATCTTCTATATTATTGTGCTTCAGTGTGCTCATTCTTCATGTATATACATGATGGACTGATCAAGTTGAATCTTCAATTATCTACCCTCATTCTTCATTCACATATTTTTCACCCTATAATAAATGATTTCTACATAAAAATTACAGTTTTAACTTAATTAGTGAATTAGAACATGTTTCTATTTTGTTTCCCATAACATACTTTTAGTTCCTTCTAAATGTTTCAACTATTCAAATTTTCATTCATCTTTAAACAAAGAATAAAATTTCATTGTGCATACATATTACATTTTATGTATCCATTCTCCTGTTGATAGAACAGAGAATGGTTCCTTGCCATAATTACTATGAACTATGCTGTAACATTTAGTATGCAAAAACTACATATACAATATCTTTCTAAAAGACAAATTAATAAATCTTAATATATGTACATTATTTTATGTAAATGTATTTATAATAAAATACTTGTAACTCATTCTTTCCATAAATGTGAATGTGACTGAGGAAGAATAAAATCTAACTGAATGAA
>NW_021610185.1:0-3139 GCF_004785775.1 Grammomys surdaster | reverse complement strand
TCAATCAAACATGGCATAGCAAGCCACAATAAGATCTGGCACATGCCATTATATCAAGACTGTAAGAGGTAATCTAGTAGGAGAAAAATGGTTCCACCAGTAGGCAAAAGAGTCAGGGATAGATTGTTGCCTTCACTCTGAGGATTGCCACAAGAACACCAATCTATGTAGCCATAGTATGCATGCAGGAGAACTGTGGGAGACCCATACATGCTTGCTGATCATCTGGAACCCTCATGAGTCAAGGCCAGTCCATTCTGTGAGCTGTGTTCTCCTAGTGTGTTACTGACCCCTCTTGTTTTGAGAGGCTGCTTCCCAATATTTTTAAAGGACCCTCCAGAGCTCCACCTAATGTTTGTCTGTAGTATTCTGCATCTACTTCCATCAGTTGCTGGAAGAAGTCTGTCTCTTGGATAAAAATTCTGCTAGGCTCTGATCCCAGAAGACTCTGCAAGCAGGAGAAACTCTAGGTTGAGAGTTTTGTGGCTGGAATGTTGTCCCCATCCCTCCACTGGAGGACTTGCCTTGTGATAGATGATGGTTATTTCCGGCTCCACGTCCCCCACTAGTAGGAGTCTCTGCCAGGTTATTCTCTTAGATTCCATGGTGTTTCTACTAAGTTAGGTTTCCACTTCACCCCCGAAATACCACCGAATTCTAGCATTTCTCTTAATATTTTTCTTTCTTCCCTCAACTTGTTGTGGTCCCTCTTGTTCTCAGCACTGCCCACCTCTAGTTCACCTTCAAAATCTATTCCCTGGGAAATCCTTCTTAAATGTTCCTTGTTACTTACAATCTCTGAGTCGAAGGACCATAGCATTGTCTCTAATTTTACACCTAACATTCACTTATAAGTGTGTACATACTATGTTTGTCTTTCTGGGTCTAGGTTACCTATCTCAGAATGATTTTTTTGTAATTCCATTCATTGGCCTGAAAATGTCAAAATGTCATTGTTTTGAACAGCTGACTAATACTCCATTGTATTACTGTACCACATTTTCTTTATATATTCTTTGGGTGAATTTCTCTACTAATTTCTCTAGGTTGTTCTGAGTTTCTGACTATTATAAATAAAGCAGCTATGTGTTGTAGTAGTTATTTAAAATTGGCCACTGTATCAAGCCGACTATCTAAGCTACAGTGGCTCTGCCTAGCTCAGCCGCCATGTTTCTCAGCCGGAGGCCACATGTTCGCAGCAGCTAGAACCGGTCTTCCAGTAACACCAGCCCTGCCATCCACGAGACACCAGCTTGAGAGATGGCCCTGCCAATCTTCCACACTGTCTCTGCAAGCCTGGGCATTGCCCAGACCATTCTTCCATCCATGAGGGCCCAGTAAGAGATTGAGACTCTAATTCTTATAGATTAATCAAAGGCTTTATATGTTTGGTAATGATTAATAACAAAATGCCCATACAAAGAGAGTTGTATCCCAATTAGCTAACCTAATTACAAGTTGTTCCCCATGACTGCCCTCCATACCTATGTGGTTCTCCATCCTCCCACATCTCTGCCTTTCTTGATCCCCCTCTTCCTTTTTCTTCTTCCTCTCCTAACTCCTCCCACCTTAGCTCCTCCTACAGCTATGCACATGGTTGTGCAAATGTCTTTGTGATAGGATGGAGCATCCTTTGACTGTATGCATAGGGGAGGTATCATTGGGTTGTGAGGTAGATTGATTCCCAATTTTCTGAGAAACCACCGTATTGACTTCCAAAGTGGCTGTACAGGTTGTGCCCTTTCAGCATCCTTACCAGTATGAGCTGTTGACTGAGGGTTTGATCTTAGCCATTCTGATGGGTGTTAAGATGGAAACTTAAAGTCATTTGCATTTGCATTTCCCTGAATCTAAGAATGTTTCATATTTCTTCAATGCTTCTTGATCATTTGAGATTCCTCTGTTGAGAATTGTCTGTTTAGATCTGTAGCCCATTTTAAACAGGATTATTTTGCTTGCTAATGCTTAGTTTCTTGTGTTCTTTATTTACTTAGAATCTCATCCCTCTTGAAAACATTGGCACAGGAAACAACTTCCTGAATAGACCACCAATAGTACAGGCACTAGGATCAATAATTAATAAATAGGAACGCATGAAACTGAAAACCTTCTTTAAGGCAAAGGATTTTCTCAATAGATAGCCCATAGACTGGGACAAGATATCACCAATGCTGTATCCATGGAATTTCAAGCATCCCCAGGGATAAAGGTTTCCTACATGCTGCCACAGCACAGTGCTAAGATCAAGTAGCAGGAAACAAATCAATATGGGCTTTCTTTGGGCTACAAGAATTGGTGTCTTATTGAGAACCCAACCCTCCTTCAGGTCATCCTTCACTAAAGGATTTTAATATTGTCTGCTAAGATGCCATGTCTTCTGATTCTCAGAAGATATTGAAAGCCATCATCTATGGTAAGGAAATATATCTGTAATAAAGAAATGTTCCTGTGATCTAGAGATATAATTTCTAAAGGCAAAGTCCAATTTTACATATGCAACAGATATTTGTTTCTTCTATCTCAGGGACTGGTCCAGACCTTATTTTGCCATTGTAGACTCTACAGGGAGGATCAACTCTCTCCAGAACTAGCCTAGGAAAGGGTATTGTGACAGACTGAGTCTTTCAGTTTTTAGACCATTTACTGACACTTCGCCACAGGGTCTTCTAGGAATTGTTAACCTGGAGCCTTAGAAACTCATATCCCATCTGTCCTTCTCGTCCTTCTTTGTTCTTGGGAAGCACACTGTGGGTGGAGTGATTTTGCAGTGCTGACAGTATACCTAGGATCTGCCTGGTGTTCTTTGTTTTGAGTCAGGAAGGAATGATTCAAATCACCCTGCCTCTTCTCTTTTTAATGAAACAGCTTTAACAGAAAATGTTTTTATGAAATAAGAATTTCACTTCTTTTGTGTATACAGGGTTTTGAGTACAGTCAAGAATTTTGCACCAATATTTATTGTAATAGTGTTATGATCTTTCATTGACCTCAAAGGGAGGCAAAGAAAAACCAAGCATACAGCTCTCATACATAGCAGCAGGAATTTGGGCTCTTAGTGGTGGCACGAAGGGCTTTCCTTGCACTCAGGAGGCAGAGGCAGGGGCAGGGGCAGGGGGAGGTGCAGGGGCAGGGGCAGGGA
>NW_021610184.1:0-3983 GCF_004785775.1 Grammomys surdaster | reverse complement strand
GGGCAGTCTAGCCTTGAATTCACTACAGAGCCAAGAATGACCTTGAACTCTTGGTCCTTTGGCTTGGGCTTCCCAAGTCTGGGGCCTGTTATACAGGCCTCACCAAAGCCTTCTGGGCTCTCAGCAAACAGCCTCTCAGTTTCCAGTCTCTACTCAAGAACCCCAGGCAAGCATGGGCAAGTATGTAAAACTTTCTTTCTTTTTCTTTTTTTTCTGTTTTTCTGTCCTATTTTTGAGACTGTATCTACTATATAACCCAAACGAACCTGAAAGTTAGGATCCATCTGCCTTTGTCTCCACGGCTCTGGAATTATAGGTCTAGCCAACTGTACTAGGTTGCAAAGTTCATAAAACATGATATTTTCAAAATAACTACTGATTAAAAATTATTTATTCATCAAACACATTTAAGTTGTTTTCTAAGGAAGGGAATTTCAATCATAATATACCGATATTTTCACGTAAAGGAAAATCTCTATATTTAAAGGGGAAGAGTAACATTTGAACATCCATCAAACGAAGAAGCTGGGTAAGAATTAATAACTTACTGCCTATTCCCAGTAAACTATTTTAAATAGCATCTGATTATTGTTCGATGCTGCCAAGCTACATTACAGATCATTCCAGTAGTAGGCTGTAAAACAATACAATCACCAAAGTTAATCATCTGCCGCAGAAATACCAATGATTTAGAGTGAACTGATGTGCTTTCCTAAGGTGGACTGCCCCAGCCACTTCCGGTGAGTATACAGCTCCGATCACACTGCAGTGTTCGGGAAAAGCTGGGGGAAAATCAATTGTATGGGGTTTGTACATAAATCTTTGTACTTAGAAGTATTGACATAATTTCCCTGCTGGAGACAATACTCTACATCAACCATGCCCTGTTTCTCCTTCCTGCAGAGCACATAGCTGGATTCCAATGCCCCAAAGACACTGGGAAGAACAAACCTTTAAACAATACCAATTGTGTCCGAAAGTAAGCAAATATTATAGCAATTCAAATCTTGGTAGCTTAATATAATCCACGCTGACCTCACAGCATTGAGAAAGCTGGACTGAATGCTGTTCCGTAGTAATCAAGAAAGCTAAGCTTACTGACTTGTCACCAACCCTCTGCAAAGCTTCATCCTCCTCTGCATGCAATCACATGCAAGGAAGCCTGAACACCAATAATATAAAGAATGTGGCCAAGCATGCACCACTGCCATCCTTAATCAACTGCCCGGCACCCTGGGTGCACGATCGGCACTACGAAACTAGCTGAAAATTGTCATCAGACTGTGTGTGTGCAGGGAGTAAACTTGGTAAAGTAGATGGCCCACCCACACCCAAGAGAACATGGACAACACAAGCCGGACGTGGTGGGATATTTGTGAAGGAGGAGGAAGAGAAGAGGAAGAACAGGATAGAAGAGGAGGAGGGAGAAGATGAAGGAGGGGATGGAGAAGACGACAGAGGAGACAAAGCTGACAACATGGATGGGGAAAGTTAGAGGAGAAGGAATGAATAGGATCGAAACACATATGCACATATGAAATTCTCAAAGATAATAAAATATATTAAAAACGGAATTTTGGCGAGGGCACTGAGGCCCGTGGCAATCGTCATAATTGATTTATTGTCAAATTTAATTACCATAAAAACTCAAACTTAAACTCCAGAAATTCTGTTTCACTGGTAGTGCCATTAATTAGAATTTAATGGAAGAGAAAAAAACAAATATAGATCATTTTAAAGTGGATTTCAGCAGTCAGGTAAAAAATGGTTCTGAAAAACAACTGCTCGATACAGCTATGCCTCATCACTAAAGAGTTACACCACAAGACACACTGTGGAAACTGGGGAGTATTTTAATTGGCTGCAAAAAAGGGGAGAATCAGCATTGACATGAAAAATAAAGTAAGCCTCATGGTCTCAATGCTGCTACAGAAGTGTAGAACTTCAGAGCACAGGATGGATGCAAAGCAGAGAAGTAACAGCGCCTAGCAGGACAGGCTGCACAGGACAGGTCAGATTCTGCTTCAGATCAGGGAGAAGTTAATGCAGCTTTGGTAACTTTGTCATTACATTTTCTGTATAGCAAATGATGGTTTCTTACCAAAGGATACCTTTTCTTCAATAGTGTGTTGCTTTGTCCTTTTCTTGCTAAATATGACAACTGTGATCTAAACACATCAAAAGATTTACAGGAGATGAAGACAGTTTCAGCCATACACTGTAATCTGTTATCAGTGCCATATGTGAACAGCTTGCTGTGGACTTCACCCTCCCTTGGCCTTCAGGATGGGAGGCGAAGGATGAGGTGGAAAGAGAAGATTAACTTAAATATGCTCTCTCAACTAAGTCAGTTGTGATACATATATAGATCATATATATACATATATATGTATATATGTATGTATATGTGTGTGTAAGTGCTATGATAAATTATAAAACACACAGGCTACAATGGACATCAAGATTAGCTCAAACTTAATTGCTTAGCCAGTTCTCAGGTTCTAAATATCTATCAGATGCTATATTACGTATGCTGACTCTGTCTCAAACACTATTGTTTACTTCACTCAATGGTAGTTGTTTACTTTTGGGTTTGTTTGGTAGAAGTTAGCAGGTGCATTCCTGCCCAGTCCTAAGTGAGGACATGCCCAACTCAAATCTCAATTTTTCAGAGCCCAGACTACATGAAGGGCATTTATGGGGCACAAGAGGTTACTTGGCACCACAGGTAGTAAATTCTAGGGATGCTAAGCAGGGCCTTCCTTCTCAGTGACCCCCTCTTCCTGTCCCTTTTAGAAGCGCCTCGGGATCTCAGACTTTAAGGCAATGTCTGAATGTTCTTTCTGTATAAACATGAGATGTAGGTCTTACAGAGAGCAGCAAGTGAAAAGAACACATTGTTAACAGACTGGGGGGCAGTAAGGTTAAGGAGAAGCAACAGACATGAAAGTTCATCATGCATCCCCTCATGTCCCATTTCTCCAAAATAACCAACTTCGTAAGTTTGCTGCCCTGATTATTTTTCTGAAGTTTCACACTCACTTCTAGATGACTAACAAGCCTGCTCGGTTACATTCCCCTCTGCCAGTCCTCCACCACACTTCCATGGAGGTGAGGTGAGGACTGTTTCTGGCTGTACCTTGCTATGTGGCAGCAGGGCTAGTGATGTCTGGAATCGAAGTTCCTGACATAAAAGGATATTCACAGGTCCACACAGATCTGAAGGTCCCAGAACTGTTTTCCTCTAGAAACTAACAATGGACCTTGCCTTCCCACTGTTAGTATAGATTTCCTTTCAGCAAAAAGGTGCAGGGAGGGGCAGAAGGCTGAGAGGGAAAAAGGAGAAGCAATAGGAGGTTTCAAATGGATCTGTGGCCCAATCCTCCATTTGTTTTTCTCCATTCTTCAGGGCTCCGGGCTGATGTGCCATCTGAGGAGCCATCTATTGCTTGAATAGTGTACAGACTCCAGAAAGGTCACCTGAAATGGAGACCTGAAATGGAGCTGGCCCCGTCTTTCCTTAAGTAGAACTGCCACCTCTGATTCTGGAGATTTAGGAACTCAGCTATGCCATTCTGGCTGAATTTTCCTCCCAGGGTGTTCAGGTCCAAGTACGGTGCTAAAAATTAACCCCTTTGCTCCCTAAGTCAGGTCTCTTCAGGATGTCACTTTAATGGCCTTCAGAGGCTGCAGTTCCTTTGGCCTTTCCTCTCTACCAACCGAACCATTTGGTAGGGTGGGTCACAGTCTTGCTGAATATGTGGCTTCTCCACTGTCTATCCTTTTGGCAAAATGCAATGATTAAGCCCAGTGTCTGGTATCCTCACAAACTCACTGATCAAAAGGCCAGTGACCTGGAAGCGCCTCAGGGATTGTTTCTGGGTCCTATCCCTTCACTACCTGGTTCTGGCTACTCTTAGAAGAAAAGGGCTAAAAGATTAGTTCTTTCTTTCCTAGAATCACGAACCTCAAGTGGGGGTGGT
>NW_021610183.1:0-1822 GCF_004785775.1 Grammomys surdaster | reverse complement strand
GGAGAGGAGAGGAGAGGAGAGGAGAGGAGAGGAAAATGAGAAGCAACTTCCCATCCCTCTCCCAGTCCTTGGTAGCCCCATTCTTCATTCTGTTTTTAGGAATTTAGCCATTTAGACACTCCATATCTTTACTAATCTACAGTATTTCCAAGGTTCCTGCATATTGTCACAAATGACAAGGTTTGTTATGTTTTTAGGAGCAATGAGATGCGAAATAGAGTGGAGGGGAAGAGGCAGGAGGGGACAGGAGAGGAAAAGAGAAAGAAGAGGGGGAGGAGGGGAGGAATAGGGAGGAGAGGACAAAGGAGAAGATAAGATTCAGTTATGCAAGATAATTTCTACATAACTGCCATACAACAAAGTTACCTATATGGTGCGTATATGGAAAGATTTGGAAGATTTGTTTTGTGGGTAGATCTTATATTAAATATTTTACCACAAGTTTTAAAAGAAAATAATGTTCAATAAATATAAATAAATAAAATAATGAATAAATTAGTTTATTCAGCCTCTAAAATCCTTATCTTATAAAATGGTACATGCAGAAAGAGAACTTAAAAGATAAAGGGCCACAGTCATCCCTCATGAAGTAATGAAATAAGATAGCATGGTAGTGCGAACAGCAGAGACAACAGTGTCTGAGCAGAGGACCAGCTCCCGTGCTTCAATTCTCATCCATTTCCAGCATATGTAAACAGTTCAGAGTGTCCATTTCATGTAGCCCTGTCAGTTGCTTACCTGATTTGTGCCATGAGTAGATGCAGGTGAGAGTACATGAAGCTCAAAACACCTCCGCCTTTGCTCCTGTCTGGTTATTGGATGTATTAAAATCATATGGTCAGCAATAACCCCATTTACTAACTACTCCTATTTAGCAATTAGTGTCTATTTGCAATATGAAATCCTAGAGAAATAAAATAAGACTTTTGAATGTTTTGCAAATTAAATTTGCAATGGAAAGACACATGGTTTCAGTGGAGTCCAAAGTAGCTAGAAAGGAGACTAATGCAAACCAGGCTGAGGGCTCAGTGAGAAAGGCGTTGTGTTGAGCCTCAGCTTGCTCTAACCTCTAGTCTGCTTTGGATGGAAATCTGAACCTTGGGAAAAACCAATGATGCAGTTGACATATGCTGTTATTTTTTATATTTATTTATTTATTTATTTATTTATTTATTTATTTATTATTCACATTACATCCTACTCACTGCCCCACTCCTGATCACTCCTCCCACAATTCTTCCCTCCTCCCTCCTCCCTCTCTCCTCTGAGCATCTGGAGGTCCTCCTGGGTATCCCCCTACCCTGGCACTTCAAGTCTCTGTGAAGCTAGGTATATTCTCTCCCATTGAGACCAGACAAGGAAGCCCAACCAGTAGAACATATCCTATACACAAACAACAGCTTTTGGGATAGGCCTGGCTCCAGGTGCTCAGAAACCACATGAACACATAAAGACCAAGCTACACATCTGCTATATATGAGTAGGGTAGCCTAGGTCCAGCCCGTGTATGTTCTTTAGTTTGTGGTTTAGTCTCTGAGAGCCCCAGGAGTCCAGGTTAGTTGAATCTTCCTGTGGTTGTGTCCACAGGAAGATAGATGTTGAAGACCACAGGGAGTTGGTCTTCCTGTGGAGTTCCTATCTCCTTATGATCTGCAATTCTTTCTCCTACCTTTCCATAAGAGTCCCCTAGCTCCATCCACTGTTCGGTTGTGACAAGCTAGACTCCTGTCTGCAAGCATAACAGAGTATCATTGATAGTGTCAAAGATTTTTCCTTGCCACTGGGATGGGTCTCAAGTTGGTCCTGTTATTGGTTGGCCATA
>NW_021610182.1:0-1328 GCF_004785775.1 Grammomys surdaster | reverse complement strand
CTAGTTCCATCCATTTACCTAGGAACCTCTCGAATTCATTGTTTTTAATAGCTGAGTAATACTCCATTGTGTAAATATACCACATTCTTTGAATCCATTCCTCAGTTGAAGGACATCTGGGTTCTTTCCAGCTCCTGGCTATTATAAATAAGGCTGCTATGAACATAGTTGAGCATATGTCCTTTTGATATGTTCGAGCATCTTCTGGGTATATGCCTAGGAGTGGTATAGCTGGATCCTCAGGTAATAAAAGATAGCTCATAAATTGCTCAAATCAGCAACAGAACTAAAGTTGATTTAGAATTACTTAAAACATTTTTTTCACATATATACTTTTAGTGTGTGTGCCATGTGGTAAACATTTATATTTTCCTTCTTAGTAAAAGATGAGGACAATTCCATTTTCTCATTTATTAAGAGAAACTTGAGCTGTGATCGTTGTTCTCTAACCTCCTATGACTTAATGAATCTGACTTAAGAAAGTCAAGATTTTTACTCTCCCCCCACCCCCAGCTTGCTGGTTCACATATGCTGGGACTAAACTTGTAGGGAGTGTACTTGCCTCCATAAGGTTTTTTTCTTTACAGAGGGCATGGCTCACAGCTCAGAATTACTAATGGGGACTATGGATGTGCCGGAGCATTACGTTAAAATAGAGAAGGCAGCAGGGAAACCTTCAAGTGTTTGAATTACTTTGTAGAACATGTGCTTAACTTGATGTAATTAGCTTATTCTTTACTTCATCATGAACAAAGTCTCATTGACCTTGTCCATAGGGAATATTGCCTGTGGCAAATTAAGTAGCTTTGACTGTGATTATATACTTTATATATGCTTTTAATAAAGTGTATAGTCATTAATCAAGTCATAAATAATAAACAAATAAATAGCGGAATATAGCTCATTGGTAGTGAAGTTGTATAACAAAATTCTGTTTCAAGACTCACATACACACACAAAACTTGCATGCAAATGTGAGAGTATTAACACACACACATACACACACAAACCAACACACATACACACATACAGACATACACACCACAAAGAGCTCAGCAGAGATTGATAAATAGATGTTAGATAGATAGATAGATAGGTAGATAGATAGATAGATAGATAGATAGATAGATAGATAATAGATGGATGGATGATGGATGGACAGAGAAAAAGATAGATGGAATAGTAAATATATGGATATTTATCTGTCTATCTGTCTATATTCAGGTAGATATATACATAAATATCTGATAGATTAGATAAATGATGGAAGATAAATAGATAGATAGATGATATGAATGTGTCCAGGAGGAAAGAAAAAGTTTAATATG
>NW_021610181.1:0-1365 GCF_004785775.1 Grammomys surdaster | reverse complement strand
TCATGAAAATTGTCCAGAATCAAAAATTAACCAACTACATTTAATCTATATTTTTATAAAGTCAATAAATCCTCCTTATACTTGTAATTTTAAAAAACCCCTCATGGGCAAGAGAGATGGTTTGGCAGTTGGGATATGCTGTTCTTCAGGAGGATCTGGATTTGATTCCCAGCACCACATAGTGAACTACAGCTCTCTCCAGTTATATTACATTTCCCCACTACAATTCCAGTTCCAGGAGATCCTATGCCCCATCTGCTTTCTGGGGGATGCCTGGTGCACATGGTATACAAACATGAACAAAGGCAAAACTCCCATATACATAAAATAAGATAATTTTTAAAAATTTTCTTCCATAGGGCTATTTTTACAGCACATTAATGGTGGTTGAAGGAAATAGAATGAATGTAAAATATAAATAAAACAACACATCTTAGCTTCAATTTGCATGCACACATGCAAACATACTAATGTATAAACATTTTAACGTGTTTAAAGAAAATAAAAAGATACTGCCATTCCTCTCCCAGTATATTTCACTGCCTGGTCTATAACAAGCCCTCAATACTTATTTGCTAAATAATGAAAAATTAAAATATTTTAGACCTGAGTAAGTATTTTCTTTACTATATTTTGTCTATTGTAAATATCTGCTTTACACTTTCAGATTCTATGACTGCCACAAGAGAATGTCTATCCAATACGACAAGTTCTACCCTGGGAGCACAACCTTTTCCCGATACTAAAGTGTCTCCTACAAGTAAGAATCTTCTCAGACTTCTTTTAATTTATATAACCTATTAGTCTTTTAGTTAATCAGATTGTTAGACCTAGCAGAATTGTATTCTTTATGAACTTCCTTGCTATAGTATTTGAAATAATGTAATTGTTCTGATAGTTTTCAAAAGTTAACACTTGAAGCCATAGGAAAATTGAGGTCAGGGAATATCCAGTGAGGAATTTCAATTCTGTAGTCATTATTAAATAGTAAATACGTTGACAATCCTCCACAGCTGCATTCTCACTGGGGAGTTAAATAAAACAGTTGCAAATCAGGGTAGTGTGAGCCTAAGACAGTGAGAGCATTTATGTTAAGTTTGTCTGGCCTCAAATTAATTCACCGAGATGGCTAGTGAGTGCTGTGAATTCAGCCCTCCCATCCAGAGCAGTGTTAACTGTGGGAGCTGTTGGTCAGTGTTGCTATGGTAAAGTCATAAATGCCTGGAATTCTCAGAGGTAGACATTGAGACTGACAAATCATAATCCCCATGTCCGTGTCAATTGTGCATTATAGAGATCCATGGTGACCTTCTCTGACTTAAAAAACTAAAGTATATGTAGAGCAGAAGTATGGCTTTCATTTCA
>NW_021610180.1:0-3464 GCF_004785775.1 Grammomys surdaster | reverse complement strand
CTCCCCTCCTTTCCCCTCCTGAGTCACATCCTCTTCCTTGGCTTCTTCTTTCATTTAGAAGTTACAGTTTTGGAATTCTACTCTACAGAAAACCACCACCGTTTATTTCTCTGTACCGTTAGACTATTTGGACAAACAATGCTACAGCAATAGCCTTGCAATGCTGTTCTGTGGGCTATGCATAAGTATTCAGGATTCTGATGCATTTCTACAATATAAACTATTTAGTGATTATTTCAAAAGACTCAAATGTGGTACCCTAGCTTTTTACATTGATTCACATGATGGTTGCTTTTCCAAAATCCAAATGTGTGTGTATGCTTGTGACTGTGTGAATATGTGGCAGTCACAACTTTCGCCTTTCATCTTGTTTGAAACAAAGTCTCTTCCCAGCTTCTTGAGCCCCTCGCTGGCCTATGAGCTTCTGGAAATTCTTCTGTATCTACCTTAAGTCTTCCCATTGGGGTGCACTCGGATCATGATGTTTTTTCTATTGCGTCTGGCTTTAGTGTGAGTTCTGGGGATCTAAACTCAAGTCATAGGGCTTACACACCAAGTGCTGCCTTTACCCACTGAGCTATCTGCCCAGCCGTGAAGAATAAATTTTTTGTGGAAACAGAACCGAGGATGTGGGGATGAGAGGCAACAGAGTCACATGACGAATCCCAGAAATCCGACTGCGGAGACCAGCATTCAGGTGCAGATCTGCGTTTATTGCCCAGCCCATAAACTTGTAGACAGTGTTTGAGCCAATCCCAAGCTCCTAAATCCTCAGCCAGTCTTATCTCACCACACCATCATCCACACCATCATCGAGCTCCAATGAAAACGCTGCCTAGTGGGGTCACTCAGAGGGAGTGGGGGAAGTATCTCACCTGTGAGGACTTCCGTGAGGATGGGGGAAGCGGCCACCGCTAGGGCCATGTTCCTTTTGTTGTCTCACTGGTGTGTCAGGAGCCATCTTAGATCTAATACTGTGTACGGCAGATCAGGACTCTGAGGAGTAACAGGAGCCTGTGGCGCCTCACTCGCTCTCCGTCCCACCTTTTCCTTCACAGGTTGACAGCCACATCCCCCACATTAAAAAAAAAAATGTGTGGTTATTATGTATTTAGCCTGCAATCTTCTTGAAAGTTGCATTTTCCAATTAATACATTTGGGACTGAAGAAGTAGGCCAGTTGGTTAAGTGGTTGCCATGCACATAGGAGGACCCATGTTTTGTCCCCAGTACACATGTGAAAGTCAGACACAGTGGCATGTGTCTGCAATTCCGGTGTCAGAGAAGTAGAGACAGAAGGAACCCTGGAGCTTAATGGACAAATATTCTCGAATAAATGTGTGAACTCCAGGTTCAATAAGTGATCCTATCTCAAAAAATAAATAAGGTTTAAAATAAATGAGGAAGACACCTGATGATGACCTCTGTCCTTCACATGCGTATGAAAATGCATAATACCTGAATATATTCATATGCCTACACATACAAAGAAATAATAACCTTACAATAACCAATAAATCTAATTTACTATTTTAGATATGCCATAATAATTCATCAAAATTTATGACTTCTGATCTATTCTGTTTGGCTTGTTTTATGATTTTACCTAATATTTTTAGCTGGTAAAATATTCTCTTAAGTGTTAAGCTGATAAACTTAGAATCAACCACATAAATGTACTGTTTTTAATATTCTAATAGTTTTAAAATAAGAAAGTTGAAAAACAGCAAAAAGACATTAATAAAACAGTATATTTAATTCAATTTCATTTGATAGACTTATATTTTGATTGTCAGACCTAGAGAAAAAATCTTACAACGTGTATCATATTTATTGGAAAAAGATTAAGGTCTCCAGTTGGGATCAGGAATAAGAAATCTACAATCTCCATTCTAATCAAGGGTGTGTCCAGGTCCTATACACTGCAATTAAGGGAAGAAAACTAATTGAAGAGAAAAAGTTGAGAAGATAGAAATAAAACTGATAATGATGTATAGGCAATAAAATTTGATTATAAAAACTAAATAATACATAGATAAAATGTCAAAAATGAGTTAATTTAGAAAGATGGTTGATTCTAAGTCTATATACAACAATCAACTACATTTCTGTATGTTAGAAATAAGCCATGGGGTTGTAGGGATGCTTCGCCAGTTACTAACACTTTCTGCTCTTGGAAAATCCAGGTTTGGTCCCCAGCATCCCAACGGCAGCTTATATTCATTGGTAACTCCACTGCAATGGGGAGTCCTATGCCCTCTTCTGATTTCCTTGGGCACCAAACATACGAGTAGTCTCCATATAGACATGCAGGCAAAATAGTCACACTTAAAACATAATACATTTTTTTATTTAAAAAGATTAAGACACAAGAAAATGAAAACTTTACAACATACTTTATATTACAAAGTGACATTAAATTATCTAAGAATAAATCTGTTTAAAGTTCTTTCAACTTTCTATGTTATTTTTATTTAAAAAAAAAGATTTATTTATTTTATGTATATGAGTGTATGTTGCTGTCTTCAGACACACCAGAAGAGGGCATTGAATCCCATTACATATGGTTGTGAGCCGCCATCTGGTTGCTGGGAATTGAACTCAGCTTAGAACCTCTGGTATAACAGTGCTCTTAACCATTGAGCCATCTCTCCAACCTATTACTTTTTTTTTTTAATTAATCTGGTTACTTAGAAATATATTGTGTAAGGCAAAGTGGGAAAGACTGTTATAAGCTCAAGATAGTCCTGATCTACACAGTGAATTCTAGGACATCCAGAGCTATGTGGTGAGGTCCAGTAGTCTTCAGTTCTTAGCAAGTGTGGACTAGCTCTTAAGTTCTTCTAGAACAACACATTTCCTTCTGGTGGATTCTAGTATAACCCACCTTTCCAACTCACTTATCCCCGTTTGTCTAGCTTTTCCAACTCTCCTTGGTTATTCTGTTAAATCCATTTCTCCTAGTGAATGGTGAGTTGTTCAGCATGGGCATGCTCTAGAACCCTGTAGAGCAGACAGCCCTGTTACACTGTGCACAGACAATGCACAGACACAGATGTTCAGTAAACATTGCTCTTAGATACGTGAATGAACGGCGGCTAGTGTACTATTCTAGACCTAGGGAGTACTTGAATTTTTTTCTGTTTCTCAAAAGATGATCAGAAGTGGAAAACTTTGAGACACAGTGAGACGTGAAGAAGACATCTTCTGCCTTTGCTTCTCTTTAGTATAAAGTTATTTGAATGATGTGTGATTGTTTCTACTTCATTAGAGCCCACAATAGATCCTGATACAACAATGAATAAGAAATCTCATTTGGATGCCTGCCTGGTTTTTGCATCTTGATTACACATTTGAAAATTTGTGTAAGTAAATAGATAAGTCATAGATTTCACTCGCTTTGCATAACTTGTTTTCTATTACTGATCATATCTGCAGGTGTTCAGTGTCCCAGGTAAACACATA
>NW_021610179.1:0-1491 GCF_004785775.1 Grammomys surdaster | reverse complement strand
AGGAGGGAGGGGGAGAGGGGGGAGAGGGGGGAGAGGGGAGAGGGGAGGAGGGAGGGGGAGAGGGGGGAGAGGGGGGAGAGGGGAGAGGGGAGAGGAGGGGAGAGGGGAGAGGAGGAGAGGGGAGAGGGGAGAGGGGAGAGGGAGAGGGGAGAGGAGGAGAGGGAAACAGAGAGACAGAAAGAGAGGGAGACAGAGACAGAGTCAGAGAGAGAGAGAGAGACAGAGAGATGGAGACAGAGGAAGGAGAGAAACAGAGAGAGCAAGAGAGATAGACAGAGACAGAGAGACAGAAAGAGGGGGAGGTAGAGGGGTGAGGAGGGAGGGAGGAAGAGAGAGAGCAAGCACAAGAGTGTTGATAGCATCACTATGCAGAAAAGCCACACCTGAACCCAAGCTAAATGACCATGACAGGGGGACAGGTGACTCCTGGTGTGGATGTTGTTCTGTGTACAGACAGCACCTCAGGAAAGACGCAGCATGGAGAACAACATGCAGGAGGAGGCTCTTTCCTGCAAATGTTAAGCCAGCATGTTGAGTGTTCAGCCTCGACAACCAAGGCACATACATCATCAGTCATGGCTTAGACTTCATGATGCAGGTGAAACTCAGCTATGGGAGGACTACAGAGGAAGTGAGATCAGGCATTGCTTTTGCGTGGTACTGACTGACACTGGGCATGAGGGTTGGGGGGCGGGGTTCTGGGGTCTTGAATTTTGATGAGCAATAGTAAGTACTTGTTCCTTTTGTGAAAACTGGTCAAGCTGTATTCTCACAGTTGGTGCAGTCTTTTTTTTTTCTTTTTTTTTGTTTTTTTTTTGTTTTTTGTTTTTCAAGACAGGGTTTCTCTGTGTAGCCCTGGCTATCCTGAAACTCACTCTGTAGACCAGGCTGGCCTCGAACTCAGAAATCCGCCTGTGTCTGCCTCCCAAGTGCTGGGATTAAAGGCGTGCACCACCACCACCCGGCCAGTTTCTGCAGTCTTATGAATGTATGTTGTGTTTCACACAGAGTACTGTGTAGACAGGGAAGCTATGCACATGAAATCTCAACAACATGGCTGCCTAGATAAGACCTGAATAATGACAACAAGTGTAATAGTATCTTTTATTTACCTGATATAATTGTGGTCTTAGAGGCTTACTGCCTCAGTCTGCTAACCTAGGCCTAGTCCTGGAAGCTTCTAGCTTCCATACAATCTTATTTAGGCCTAGAATGTTTTTAGCTTCTGAGAATTACTGCTTAATAAGCTTACCCTTTCTACCTCTTTCTGAACTTACTCTGGTTGGTCAACTCAGCTGTTCTGGCTCAACACTCCTCTCCAAGCTGACTGTTAAACTTGGCTTCTCTCAGCTTCTGACTGAATTGCTCTGCTTGGCCTAACATTAACTTTGACAATCTGTTCTAATCTTCTGGCTCGTTCTCATTCTCTGGTTCAATTCTGTCTTCACCTGTGTCTAGCTTGTTCTCTGTCTGCAACCTGTCTCTGTACAA
>NW_021610178.1:0-1022 GCF_004785775.1 Grammomys surdaster | reverse complement strand
GGAGAGGAGCGACAGGTCCTGCTCCACTCAGGGATCTTATACTGGATTTGACTGTAAGACCATCAGCTCAGAAGAGAGAGATGCCAAAGACAGAGGTTTTGGAATTCAGTTACTTTTTAATGATGCACAGCAAGCAATCACAAACACAAATGCTAAGGCTATTGCTACAAGATATTGTCACATTTCTTATGCATTGCCTCTAACAATATATTGCTACAACAAGGTATTGCCACATTTCCTATGCATTGCCTCTAACAATATGCACCTGGGCCTACCCTCCCTTTGTCCCAGGCTGATTCTGAACTCAGGCATTTGTCTGCCTCTCCCTTCCTCCTCTGAATGTTGATCCAGCAAGTGTCCTCTGACTAAGGAATGTGCCCCTCCCGGGATGTGTCCTGGGACAGTGGGGTTCTTTTATTCTTAAGTTCAAACCAAGACCCAAAAGTCTTACATTTAGACCCAAAGTCTTACATATGTGCACACACACAAAACAATAGTTGAAATACAAAAAAAAATATAAAATTTTAATTTATTTTAATAAATATTAACAGACCACGGGGGAGGGAACCCACCTGCGGGTGATGAAGGCCCAGAGCACAGTAGACAGACAAGGGAGATCCTTTCCACCTCATTCCCCAAAGACCAACCAGTTTAAAAGTCACACTGTTCTGCCAATCATATTGTGCCTAGTCACTGTTTCTCTGTTCTACCCCCTAAACCGTATAAAAGCTATTCTTAGCTCCAACTCGGGGTTCTCTCTTCTTGCTTGCATGTGAGGGAACCCCAGTATACTGGAATCATTAAATCTCTTGCTGGTTGCATCAAGATTGGTGTCTCATGAGTCATTGGGAGGCCTTAATCTCTTGTGGCTTGAGTGGGGGTCTCCCCTATCCAGGGGCCTTTCACATGCACAGAAACATCTCTAGAAGCAAGATGTTGTCACGTCATGTATTTCTTAATTTCTTCTCCATTTTATTTTTTGGGACAGGGTCTCTCACTGAAGCAGGAGCTCAGAGATTTGG
>NW_021610177.1:0-1294 GCF_004785775.1 Grammomys surdaster | reverse complement strand
TGTAACATGCGGACATGTGTCTTTCAGTGTTTCATATGGAATGTTAAAGTTAGTTGCTAGATTCCAGCAGAAAAGAACTATAGAACTTATTGAACAAAGCTAATGTAAAAATACGCGAATTGTAGTGTATTCTTATTTGCAGAGATAAAGGCCAGTTCAACAGAGCTGAAAACACCTAAATCATGTTACATGTGATATTTCAGTTAGGAAGTGTGTTTAGTTTAAAGCAGAAACACTTGTACCATCCAGCAGTGTATCTTTCATTGTTTCACACTGAATGTTCAAGTATGTTGCTAGATTCCAGCAAAAAAGCACTAAAGAACATATTGAAAAAAGCTAATATAAAAATACGCGAATTTCAGTGTATTCTTACTTGCAGAGATAAAGGCAAGTACAACAGAGCTGAAATCACCTAAATCATGTTATATGTGACATTTCAGTTAGAAAGTGTGTTTGGTTTAAAGCAGAAACACTTGTAACATGCGGACATGTATCTTTCAGTGTTTCATTTGGAACGTTCAAGTTAGTTGCTAGATTCCAGCAGAAAAGCACTATTGAACATATTGAACAAAGCTAATGTAAAAATACGAGAATTGCAGTGTATTCTTACTTCCAGAGATAAAGGCAAGTACAACAGAGCTGAAAACACCAAAATCATATTACATGTGGCATTTCAGTTAGGAAGTGTGTTTGGTTTAAAGCAGAAACTCTTGTAACATGCGGACCTGTATCTTTCAGTGTTTCATATTTTATGTTCAAGTTAGTTGCTAGATTCCAGCAGAAAAGCGCTATAGAACATACTGAACAAAGCTAATGTAAAAATACGCGAATTGTAGTGTATTCTTACTTCCAGAGATAAAGGCAAGTACTGTGGTGCGCTGCTGCGCATGCGTAGTCTCCCTCCTGAAATCACCATTAAACACCAGTAAGGCGAATGCCTGAGCAGCTGGTAACTGTCAAAAACTGACACAGCCCAACGTGTCATATCTGCCGAGACGCATCAGCCAATAGAGTAGGGACACGCCGACCCGATGGGTATATAAGGAGAGCTCCTCTTCCCCTCGGGGTCTTTCCTCATTTTCATTGGAATAAAGCTTGCTGCAGAAGGATCCTGGTGTCCGAGTCCGTTCTTGCTGGCGAGAAGTTGACGCGGGTCACAGTTGGTGCCGAAACCCGGGAACAGGCCGAACCATCGCCAGGCACCGAGGGAGACCCTCCGCTCGCGGGGTGGATTCAGAACTGTAGACAAAGGTAAGCTCTGAGAGGCATGTTTGGCCTTGATCTATTTCGTCTC
>NW_021610176.1:0-5842 GCF_004785775.1 Grammomys surdaster | reverse complement strand
TACCTTCCAAACATGAACACACACGTATGATGTCAAGCACCCACCTGGAAGGCTGGGTGTGGAGATGTGTGTTTAGAGTCATAGTGCTGAGGCTCACTGGGGTCCACTGGCCCCACAACCTAGACTATTCAGCAAGCTCCATGTCAGTGAGAGACCTTGCCTTAGAAAGCAAAGTAGATGGTACCTGAGGAAAGACATTCCAGGCTAACTTCTATCCTCCACATGCGTGTCTACATACATGCTTACACATGGACACATAGAAACATGCACACACATAGAGAACACTAGCACAAATGAAATGAGGGGAAAACATAATAGTTCTAGTCTCCATGTTCTGTTTTGGGACACTTAATGGACGCATCTGTTAGAGACCAGGGCCACTCCTGTATCAGGGCAAAGCTGGGACTTGAGGCTACAGAGCATTTTACAGCTACCCAACACATCAGAGGCAGCCTAGTGCTCCTTGGGGGTAAATCTGAATATAGGCCAAGTGGCTGGGGTGGTGGTGGTTGTTTCCATAGAGGATAATCTTTCTCACACACTGTATTCTTTCTCTCCCTGCCTCCTCTTAAAAACATAAGTAGCCAAGTAGTATCAATTTATTTGCTACTTCTTATAATTACATTATCCATGATTAACTCACTGGAGTCTAATTGCACTGTAGAGTTATTTGGTAGGAAAGTTCCATCACTGGGCGCGGTGGGACACTTGTGAGCACAGCCTTAACTCTGTTGGATGCACGGTGCTCAGTTAATGTACTTGGAAAGGGACAAGGAAGAGGATGAGAAATGGTGGCTCCCCCTCCCCCGTGTCTTGCTGAGCTGCAGAGTCCTTCCGCATTTATTATTTCATTTGGTGCTAACACTAGCTGTATGAGGCGGCATGGTTATCGTTATCATTTCTGGTCCACACACTGGGGAGTGGAACCAGGTCAAATCATAACTCAGTGCACTAGATGGAATGAAAACTCATATAGACATCCTGCTGGTCACTCTCTCCCACTGTATCTCTAGGGATATTGATCCATGATTTTAGTTGAGATCATTATTATTATTTTTTTTGACTTCTTTGGCTTCATGAAGAATGGGGTTGTGTTGTGATAAGCTGAGAGTAGTGTAAGCAGGAAGAGGTAGTAAACACATGTAGCTTATTGAGCACTGTAGCTCAGTTAGGCAGTGCTCTATGGTTGTTTTTAATGGCTAGAGTTGTGCCAACTGCGTGTTCCTAGCACCGGGGGAAATCACCACATAGCTTATTGCCAGTCTAGGAAAAGAGCAAAACTCAAGGTGTGTTTTCCACTGAATGTGTTTTACATTTAAATCTCTGTAAATCCAAAGCCTTAAATATTTTCCCAAGCTGTCTGTCCTGTTGCCTGGCAGGTTCTTGCTCCTTCCTGCCTTCTCACTTCCCTGAGGGGAAAGAAGCTGGTGGTCCCTAGCTTCTCCTTTCCTTTCCCTTTTCTTGAATCATTTGCTGTATTAAACACACAATGGTGGATTTGTCTTTATTTTTAATTAAACAAATAAAACACTACCCATGTAATTGAATTCTTTTCTTGTTCTCCACGAGTCTATTTTACCTTATTTCTGAAAAACATTTCCCAGAACTTGTTTGCATTATTCTGTGCTTTTATGCTTTCATTATGCATGTCTGATCTGAAATACATTCAGTCATATCGTTTTATGTTTTACATATAAGTGTGTTATATTAAAATGGCTATCTATCTATCTATCTATCTATCTATCTATCTATCTATCTATCTATCTATCATCTATTCTTTTTAGTGATAGAGATGAAATCTAGGACCTTATACATGTTAGGCAAGTGCTCTATCAGTGACCTGCCTTTCCCCACCTCCATATAGTTTGATTTTAAAACTCAGTTTAGATTATTATTGGATATTTTCTTTATTTATATTTCAAATGTTATCCCCTTTCCAGGTCTCCCATCCGGAAACCCCCCTGTCCCATGCCCCCTCCCCCTGCCTCTATGAGGGTGCTCCCCCACCCACTCCCGCCTTTCCGCTCTGGTGTTTCCCTACAATGGGACATCCGAACTCCCTCAGGCCTCAGGGATGCTCCTCCTACTGATGTCCAATAAGGCCGTTCTTTGCCACATATGCAACCAGAGCCATGGGTCCTTCCATGTGTATTCTTTGGTTGATGGTCCAGATCCTGGGAGCCCTGGGCGGGGGAGGTCTGGCTGGTTGACATTGTTGCTCCCCCCAGATTTTTAAAGACCATCTTTCCATACATGTGTGTGCAGCTCATGAATGTCTGCTTTTGTGGTCTCCATGCATTCTCCATTGTCCTGTCAACGAACATGTAGGCTGTTTCAGCTTTTGGTATTACAAAGATGTCTCAATAAGCATTATTTTACACAAACTTAGTTTTTACGAACTTACATTATCTTTACAAACTTAGTTTGTGTTAGGGCATGCAACTTCTCACTTCTAGGAGTTATTAAAAACAACCTGAAGTATCTTCAGGGTGACAATACTTTCTGGACATCATCAAACTTTTAAATTCTGATGATGTGATAGGTGTAAAATGGCCCTGCTTTGCTTTAACTGGCATTTCATCAATGGATGTCATTGATGGATGACAAAGCAGGGCACCTTCTCGGGCAGCTCCTCCGAACCCATCACCTGTCCTTTAGTGTTGCCCACGACGTCTCTGGCTTTCCAGAAAACTTAAATTGTGACATTATCTGATCTGTCCCTTCCTTTTATACTTGTTTTGAATATTAAGAAATTCTTCCCCGATGACCTGGCATAAAAAAATACTTTCCTGAATATTATTATAATATTTTAAAACTTAAAAAATTCTAGCTTTTCATCTTCCTGGAATTTATTTGCAGTATTTATCATTTTTATGTTTGTGATGTTGGGGAGTTCTAATGTTAACTTCCAACATTAAAATATACTTTTTTGGGACACTGGGGATCAAATATCCCATACCTTTACTGCTTATTTATAATCATCAAATTTCCAAACATACATGTATCATTTTCTTCCTGGACCTTCTGGTTCTTTCCAGTGGCTTCTGTATCCCCTACCTCTATCATACTCTTAGGTCACTTATTTTAATGCCTGTGACCATTTTGGACTGTTATTGACCCTTTTAACTTTCATATGTGTGTTGCTTACTCTTTTAATAAATGACTACTTCCTGCCAGTCTGCAGAATTCTCTGCTGTCCCATCCAATGGTATCGTGCCACAAAGTCTAGGTACCAGCCCTGACTCTGTTATCAAATACCTATCTGGTCTTGGCTGAACCACATGACTACTTAGGCTTTATTTTCCTAACTGCCTTATATCTGCCTGGCGTGGTTTCTGAGCTGATCAAGTTAGAGTGCTCTTGTGAGCTCAAAATCACAAGCGAAACCTAGAAAGGGCTAACCACCATAACCTCAGCATGAACAGTGACAAACACACAGCTCAGACCATCTCCTCTTCGGTCTTCTCTACTCTTCCTGATGCTCCTTTCTTCCAAACTTCCAGCCCTGCTATGCAAGGCTGTTTTCTTTTTGGGCTTTATCTTATTAATGGGCTAGAGGCAGCTAACATGCACAGGACCCGGGTGCTGAGTCAGACTCTATGTGGCATAAGGCACTCATACTCTGAGAGTCTTAACTTCTTCACCTGAACAAAGAACATGATACCTAATCCCACTCATCAGTGCCATGAAATTCAAAAGAAAATGTAAGTAGAGGTACTTGGTAAAATGGGAGGCTCTATAGGAATAACAGGTACCATGAGTGGTTTTACTGAGGTGTGCATGTGTGAAATGTCCTGAGTTACCTGTGTCACTTGAACCAAAGCATGTAGTAGAATCTAACTCATTTTCTTAACAAGCATCGTTGGCCCAGTGTAATGTTAACATTGTTTTAGAAGATGTAGGAACCCTCTCTTTAAATTAATAATAATAATCATCATCATCATCATCATAATAGTTGTTTTTAAGGTAGGATTTCACTATGTAGATCAGGCTGACCTTGAACTAATAATTCTCCTGTCCCTGACTTCTGAGCCAGGCACATAGACAGTTGTAGCACCAGGCTGGAAGTTTGTTATTTTCTTTCTTTTTCTGTTTTTATGTGTATATGGTGTGAATGTGGTATGTGTGTGTGTGCGTGTGTGTATGTGTGTGTATGATGTATGGGGTGTGTCGTGTTTATATAGTATGTGATGGTCTCATTTTCCACTCTCTTTTAAGCCAAGATCTCTGTTGTTTCTTCCACTTCACAGCGCACTGCAGGCTAGCTGGTCTGTGAGCTTCCAGGTGGCTCTGCTGTCCACTGGACCACTGGGATTACAGATGTGGCTCTGGCTTTACGTGGTTTCTGAACATAGGTCATCAGGCTTGAGCGGCAAGCACTTTTATCCACTGAGCCATCTCTCTGGCCTCTGGAAGTCTCTTTGAGAAGTAACATTTCCTGACTTTGAGATCTGGATGTATGGAAAAGTAGAGGTGGGTGAGTGGTCCATGAAGTTTGTCTGGAAAGACAAGCAGAGCTACCTGTTTGCAGATACTCAGCACTGACCTGAGGGAGTGAGAACCCTGTGGGTGCAAGGGTGGAAACAAATCAGTCTTTGTCTCTCCTTGCTGAGTGCAGACTCGATCTAGTTAAAATGAGCTCCGAGGTCAGCCCTGAGATAATGTGAGAGTACCTCCCCTGGAGTGAGCATATGGGTCTGCCCTACATCTTTCTGACCCTTGCATCTCTCACTCCTGTGCCAGGATCGGCCTTGGACTTGGGCCAAATGACATTCATGGGCCAGATGATACAACGCCATAGCCTGTTCCTTAATCTATTAATAATACAGAATGTCCTTTCCTTGGTAATTAAGTCCTTGCCATTAGTTCTAGTGAAACAGAATTTCTCATCAGTGCTCCACCCCTTCCCTGGCTGACCTTGCTTTCAACTCAATTGAGAAGTTGTTGGGTCCCTAAGTTCCCATCACAACTGCCTACCCTGCCTGTGCCAATAGACACTTCTCTGTGGTAGTTTAGACAGAGCCCTGGCTTTCTGACTTAGCTTTGGATCTTAGTCCAAGAATTCATCATCTGTGTTTTTAATAATAGAGCCAACACCATTGATCTTCTTCTATTCCTGTGTTGTCCTTGCCCACTCTTGCTTGACTTTTCATGCAGTATTAGTAAAATTCTACTCTCCTTCCAAATCCGGTCTTGTCTAACCTTAAAATATAGATGAAATGCAGGGTTCTTTCCCTACTGATTTCTAAGCTTTGCTTCTAGGACCACTCTGTGCTTTCTTTCCAACTGTTTTATTCCAAATAAACTACAGCCAACTCTTTTTTCTTTTCACATGAGAACATGAAGCTTAGGAACGGGTTTTATGGACGAAGCTTGCTTGGATCCTTCTGCTTAGATAAGGAACACATTGCCCTAGCACTTGCAAGTTGTTCCCAGAAGAGAAGGAGTTGGTATACCCTTCCTTAACAGGTCCGATCACATCATCACATCTTGTTACTGCTTGATGTGATAAGAGCAATGGGGGAAAACAGCTTAAAGATCCAGCCACTCTTGACAATCCCAGGTAGGAAATCTCTATGTGACAGGTGGAGGCTTTGGGACACATCTGACACCCGCTCTTCCTTGGGAGCATTCTTGCCTCCTTACCTTCCCATCCCCTGCAAAAGCTTGTTAGGAGAGCACGTCTTTAACATAAAAGCTTCCATTTCAGAGACTGATTCCAGAGGACTGCCAGCTTGCAACAAGAGTCCACAAGTTTTTTTGTTTTGTTTTTTTGGTTTTTTTGTTTTGTTTTTCTGTTTTTCTGTTTTTGTTTGTTTGTTTGTTTGTTTTGGCCAAGACT
>NW_021610175.1:0-1514 GCF_004785775.1 Grammomys surdaster | reverse complement strand
ACAATGTCTGTCACCAGATTCTGTAGCCGCAGAATGTGACTTAAGTCACCTTCAAAAGCAATGCCTTGTATGCAGACTCTCCAAGAGGGAATCTTCATTCTGGTGCCATCCCATACCTTTAGGAGAAATGACACTCCATCCACTTCTGCTTTTCCCAGGAGCTGACAAGTCAGGTCATAATACTGCATGGGTTGAGTATCACAAAGCTGCAGTAAGTTGGAAGAAGTTGAAATGTGTGTGGATGCCCAAATCCGCAAGGCTTCTACCATATTGTGGTCCTGAGCAGTGAAGGTAAAGCTCTTGCTTAAAGTGTGAGGTACGACAGGAGCCCCTAAGGTGCCATCAAACGCCAAAGATGCAAAACCAAACTTGCTGATTCCCTGAAGCTCACTTTTATATGCTTGGATCTTCAGCCCACGGATGCAAATAATGTCTCCAACTTTATAAATGCTTGGAAGGGCATTGTAGTTTCTACTAAAGAGCATGCACGTTAACTTCACATTTGTCTGGTCCACAATTGTTACAACAGAACAATAATCTGTTCCTTTGCTTAAGTACGGAGGCTTAAAGAACTTCACAACACCACAGACATTGACAAAAGTGCCTTCCTTAAGTAGACTTAGGGATGTGTATATATAAGGTGTTACTGAGGCCGAAGACATTACTCTGTGGAAAATCCCTTTACAGATTTACCAAAACCACATAAAACACTGAAAATCCCGGCAACTATTTCAGCCTGCTCAAACGCGACTTCCGGAGCCGTCAACACACGCATGCGCACCCCAATCACACTGCCAGCGTGTTGAACCTTTACCTCCTAAGTATAATCCTAAGGAAGAGTTATCTGAACGTTGTTTCTAAGAAAAAATACTTGAAAATTGCTTTATTTTTGTCCTTGAAGAATGCAGGATGAGCAGTAACACAGTAACAATAGAGGCTCTGATTCCCTGTCAGACACTGCCATCTAGAAGGAAGCCAGCAGATGAGTTATTACAATTTCTGGAACTTAACACACCTTTTTGGTCATTTGATGCATTGACCTTAGAAGCAAAAGATAGGCTTTGGTTTTCTATTTTGTTTCTCCTCTCCTCTCCTCTCCCCTTCCCTCCCCTTCCCTCCCCCCCCCCCCCCTCCTCTCCTCTCTTTTCTAAGGCGGGGTCTGGCTACATAGCCTAAGCTGGCCTCTAAATCACCTTCTCTTGCTTTGGTTTCCAGAATAAATGCTAGAACTACAGGCCATTGAATAACAAATGTGAGTCACCATCCTCTGCACCTGTGCTGTTATGCCCGATCCCCCGTCTCTATGCATTTCCCTGAGAAGATTGCTCAAGGAGAAATCCAAACTTAGGTGGTAGGCTGCCAAGTGTGTCTCCTTGCTCCTGTTTTGATCCCTGTTCCTGCTTGTGTTCCTGTTTTGTGGGGAGTATAAAAGGGAGCTTCATAGTTGAAAATATAGCATTTGGTTCTTTACCAGATGACTCCTTGTCTTTCTTTCTCTCACCCTCAGCCCTCCG
>NW_021610174.1:0-1110 GCF_004785775.1 Grammomys surdaster | reverse complement strand
GAGGAGAAAGGGACATGTTATGAATAGGTAGTCCTGAGGGGAGGCAGACAGCAAAGTCACTGAAAGGGTCATGCCTTTGGAATTCTATTGACAAAGGCCCAGCAGCATAGCCTGTTTTTGTATGTTTTCTGTTCATATTATGTCACTTCAATCACCCACCATCACCCACCCATCGATCCGTATACCATTCACAAAAGAAACATTATGAATTCCAAAGAAACTGCCTGGAACTTTCAGTTTGTTTTTGCTTAGTGGTAGGTGGTCTGATTCTGTGGTGCTCTGTTGGCTCCTGAGGTCATGTGGGTAGACAGTGGATATCTGTAGTACCTTTGTCTTCCTGGATGGTGGTCTTTGGTAGGCCTGGGCTATTGTTGGAACCCATTGTAAGTGGAGGTGCATTATGTTTTGTACCTGCTATACCTGTAAGGCCATTTTGACCTAAAAAAATACAAGAGACATGTGTTTGTCATGTTATTGGGGAACAGAACTATTATAAAAAATTCTTTTTTTAAGATTTATTTACTTATTATATATGAATATACTGTAGCTGTTTTCAGACACACCAGAAGAGGGGATCAGATCTCATTACAGATGGTTGTCAGCCACTATGTGGTTGCTGGGATTTGAATTCAGGACCTCTGGAAGTGCAGTCAGTGCTCTTAACCACTGAGGCATCTCTCCAGCCCAATTTTTTTTTTTTTTTTTTTTTTTGGTTTTTCGAGACAGGGTTTCTCTGTGTAGCTCTGGCTGTCCTGGAGCAAACTCTGTACACCAGGCTGGCCTCGAACTCAGAAATCTGCCTGCTTCTGCCTCCCAAGTGTTGAGATTAAAGGCATGTGCCACCATTGCCTGGCTATAAAAAGTTCTTGTGTTGTTACTCATTAAGAATGAACATTTATGGCCGGGTGGTGGCAGCGGGCATCTTTAATCCCAGCACTTGGGAGGCAGAGGCAGGCGGATTTCTCAGTTCAAGAGTTCTAGGCTAGCCTAGTCTACAGAGTGAGCTCCAGGACAGCCAGGGCTACACAGAGAAACCCTGTCTCGGAAAAAAAAAAAAACTCACAGTGCTTGAAATGTTTAAAAAATGACTGGGTATAGTAGTTTACAAAC